>NC_083573.1:89037675-89337675 GCF_027579695.1 Neoarius graeffei
GCCGTGTTTTAAAATCGGTGCGTTTGCAATGGCTACATTAGCTGTGCAGCTAACCGCTTCCTGCAGTTAGTTAGGTACTCTGCGCTACCTCTGTTATAATAGCCAATCAAAACAGTTTTTACAAAGACACCCACATTCTTTTTTTTAAGTCACTCGTTCATTTTATTTGTTTGTTTGTTCAGTAAAAACCCAAACATTTGTTGAATTTATTTTATTTCCTCGCGTCGCACCTTAATGACGTCAGCGCGCGGTATTTTTCCCTGATTCTGGGCCGGGGTGTCGTGAGTGGCAGAGCAGCTCCATCGCTGCGATCCATTGAAAGTCAGCCCTAGATCCAATCTTTTGTCGGGAGCCGAGGTCGCGCGGGCGGCCCTCCAGCGGCACCGGCCGCCCATGGAGGCAGCGGTTCTCCCAGGGGCGAGATGGGGGGAGGAAACGGCAAAGTCCCCACTCCTCCATGGTAAAACTGCTCAGTTTTACCATGGGCTTCAGGCTGAAAAAAAACGACAAAGTCCCAGTTTTACCATGGGCTCGAGTTGTACCATTTTTTTAGACAGGGCGGACGGACCAGGGCATTCGCCCGCCTGGCCGTGCCCGACGAGGAGCGCTCTCGGCCGGCTTGGGAGGCAGACGGCAGCCCCTCCCCCTCCCCCTATGGCATGCCCCCACCCTCTACCCTTCCCCGCCTCCTGCTTCTCATTAGCAAAACGACGCACTCGGAAAAGGGCTGAAATGGGGCTTTCTCCCAGGAGGCTATATCTACGTTCTGAGGGTTCATTTCGAGAAAGGCTGTGGATATAACATCCGGAAGCCTCCACGATCCCGTTTAAAGCATCAACAAACCACCATGCCATGGGTCCTTTAAGATCTGTTTGCAGAAAGGATGGGACAAAATAACACCTGAAATGCTTCATCACTTGGTGTCTTCAGTCCCTAAACATATTTTAAGTGTTATGAGAAGGAATGGCAACATTATAAAGTGGTAAATGTTTTACTGTCCCAACTTTTTTTGAAATGTGTTGCAAGAATCGTAATTGCAATATGTGTTTATTTTGAAAAACTATCAAATTAATGAGGTAAAACATCAAATAATGGGATGTATCATTTCAAGTGCAATTTTAGTTTTACTTTTAATTTCAACATACCATCCCAACTTCTGATTTGGGGTTGTAGATCTGTATGGGGAAGGGTGTATACAGGGGCACATGATATTATTGCTTGAAATCTAACACATAAAACTGTATTCGATGGGCTTCCAAATGGGGCAACACAAAAATCTTTTTCCCTATCATTCAGAGATCACAACTCCCCAACGATGCCACAGTCATATGTGGCTGGAAATATGAGAGAGCAAAATTGTCTGTACTGTGTGGATGGGTGGGGCATAATCTCTCTAGCCAATCATAGGTGTCTGTGAACTCATGTATATGGAAGACCACTGTGGACAGCACTTTCCGGTGAGTGTTTTGTGCAGCCCTGTGATGCAGCATAAGCAGCAGTTGGCTTCACATGTTTTGGAGGAAGCATGTCTTAGATGTCACCTTCCCCGGTTGGTAGCTGTCATATGATGATCAAGAGCTTGCTTGTGGGTAGTAATTGGCCAAGACCAAATTATGAGAAACAGGAGAAAATGTACTTAATGGTTATTAGCTCATCCAGCTGACAGGTGATGAATTTATGCCATCATGTGTTGTCCATTGTCTGTCCGTCTGGCATCGTCCACATTTCACGAAAATCGCTTCTTCTCTCTCAGTTCTTCACTGATTTTGATTCTTTCTGCCATGAAGGTAGGGGTACCTAGGGTGCATATAACTTCTACCCAGATTTGCTTAATTACAATTATTATTGAAGTTATGGCCTAATTAAGTCTTAATGAGCAATTCAACAAAAATCGCTTCTTCTCAGTCAGTCTCTCGCTGTTTTGGATTCTTTCTGGCAAATAGGTCAGTATTCCTAGGGTGTATATAGTGTATATAGCTTGCAACATTTATTGCGCAAGATGGCCCACTTTAGATCGTTCCTTCTGGACTAGACAGGACCAGAGTGAGCTACACAGTCATTGACAGTCTCGTTACATGATTCAAGTAAAGAGGGTCAGTGCAGCCAAAGCAGGTCCAACTGGAGACCTCATATCTACCTCGTAGATTTTGTCTGCGGGACGATTTTATTTGGTGATCCTCGTAGATTGTGTCTGCGGGACGATTTTTGGTGATCCTCGTGGAAGAGCCACGGGAAGAGCGCGCTTTATGTGATCCTCGTAGATTTTGTCTGCGGGACGATTTTTGGTGATCCTCGTAGATTTTGTCTGCGGGACGATTTTATTTGGTGATCCTCGTAGATTTTCTCTGCGGGACGATTTTTGGTGATCCTCGTGGAAGAGCCATGGGAAGAGCGCGCTTTATGAGTTAAACCCATAATAATAATTAATCTCGAGGCTGATTCCTTTTTTGAACTTTTATTTCATTTTATTATTTTATTTCTACTATTGTTTAATTCTTATTATTTTTCTTCCCCAATTATTTTATGTAATTTTATTTTCTATTGTTTACTGTTCTGCTTTTACTTCTGTAAAGCACATTGAACTGCCACTGTGTATGAAATGTGCTATATAAATAAACTTGCCTTGCCTCATCTCATTCTCGTTATCTCTATCCGCTTTATCCTGTTCTACAGGGTCGCAGGCAAGCTGGAGCCTATCCCAGCTGACTACGGGTGAAAGGCAGGGTACACCCTGGACAAGTTGCCAGGTCATCACAGGGCTGACATATAGACACAGAAAACCATTCACATTCACACCTACGGTCAATTTAGAGTCACCAGTTAACCTAACCTGCATGTCTTTGGACTGTGGGGGAAACCGGAGCACCTGGAGGAAACCCATGAGGACACGGGGAGAACATGCAAACTCCACACAGAAAGGCCCTCGCCAGCCACAGGGCTCGAACCCGGACCTTCTTGCTGTGAGGCGACAGCGCTAACCACTACACCACCGTGCCACCCCCAACTGGAGACCAAAAAATAATAATAATTTTTAAGTATTTTCCCAAGTGACTTCAAAGAGAGTAACTGATACTACCATATGATGATCAGGTCCTTTAGGATTCTGTTAATTTGCACCATGAATTTCCACAGCCCTTCAAAACCATGCACATTTTTATGTTTGTAATGCATTCTCCAAAGTGTCCACTTCAAGCCAAGACCATGACTACAAAATGTAACCTCTAAAGAAATGTATCCATTCGAAAGCCCTTGAAGCAGATTAACTATAGCTTACTTTGGCTGTGGAGAGAGAAATACGATAGGGATTACAGCTGTCATCTGAATACCGAACAGCTATTTATGTAGGACTGATGAGGAAAACCTTCCTTACACGAGAAACCATAAATCATGGAGTCTGATCTATTTGTCTGTCTTCCCCCTTGTGAATCTCTCACCTGCAACCTGACCCATAATTCTTTACTACTGATATTGACACAGACTGAAAAGCCAGAGCTCAGTGGCCCATTAAAGTCTCTCACTGCTTCCAGCAGCATAGGCCCTCTTTAAAGACCCGAAACCCCCCCACTTGTTTTCTGATCAAGTCTTCATAATTGGGAGAGTATGGGAGTGAAAAGGGGAGGCTGGAGTCCTGAACGCTGGGATAACATGGCTTCATACGAGACTCAAACTGATTAAGTAACAAAACATAAGCTTGTTGTTTTCACAGGAGTTCAAGTTCACCAAAAATGGATCTGGGCCTGGATTATTGGCCAACACATTACTACTGTAGTGAGTTCTCATAGTATTTATCCATGAGGGATGCATGTTCACACTCAGTCATATTCAATTAAACATGACAGAGTGTGAACAAGCCTTATGAAGAAGCTTTATAGAAATCTGGATGTAGATTTAGATCACTAATGAGCGAGCCGGAGGTGACGGTGCCAAAAAGCATGGTTCAATAACCACTGATTTTTAGAATAGTAGAGAAGAAAAGATGGAGCAAAGATAAATTTTAATTATTCCATAAAACTATAAAGTCCATTCAGGAATAATGTGTCCCAGCAAACCAGTGAGGAAATGCACCACTGCAGCGTCGTTCTAGTAGTTGACCTAGTAGTTCTCGCTCACAAGTCCATTTGTGCTTGCGCCCTTCTGTCTCTAAGAATCTACCTGTTAACTAGCAAGTTAGATTTAAAGCACATCATTCAATGAACTTTTCCAAACAGTCCTTGCAATGTTTTTCAGGCCATTCAATTTAGTTAGTACAGTATAAGGCAAAAGGTTTGTGGACACCTGAGCATCACACCCATATGTGGTTCTTCCCGAAACTGTTGCCATAAACTTGGAAGCACACAGTTGTCTAGAATTTCTTTGCATGCTCTAGCATTACAAATTCACTTTACTGGAACCAAGAGGCCAAAACCTTTTCCAGCATGACAATGCACCTGTGCACAAAGCAAGCTCCATGAAGATATGGTTTACCAAGCATGGTGTGGAACCACTGAACATCTTGGAGTGTGGCGTGGAACCACTGAACACTTTGCAGTTTGTCATGGAACCATTAAACACCTTGGAGTTTGGCGTGGGACCACTGAACCCCTTGGAATTTGACCTGGAACCACTGAACACCTTGGAGTATGGCATGGAGCCAGTGCACACCTTGGAGTTTGGCATAGAGCCACTCAACATCTTGGAGCTTGGCATGGAGCCAGTGCACACCTTAGAGTTTGGCATAGAGCCACTCAACATCTTGGAGCTTGGCGTGGAGCCAGTGCACACCTTAGAGTTTGGCGTGGAGCCACTCAAAACCGTGGAGCTTGGCGTGGAGCCACTGAGGACCTTAGAGTTTGGTGTGGAGCCAGTGCACACCTTGGAGTTTGGCGTGGAGCCACTGAACACCTTGGAGTTTGGTGTGGAGCCAGTGCACACCTTGGAGTTTGGCGTGGAACCACTGAACACCTGAGAGTTTGGTGTGGAGCCAGTGCACACCTTGGAGTTTGGCGTTGAGCCAGTGAACACCTTAGAGTTTGACGTGGAGCCACTGAACACCTTGGAGTTTGGTGTGGAGCCAGTGCACACCTTAGAGTTTGGCATGGAGTCACTCAACACCTTGGAGTTTGGCATAGAGCCACTCAACACCTTAGAGTTTGGCATAGAGCCACTCAACACCTTAGAGTTTGGCATGGAGACAGTGAACACCTTAGAGTTTGGCGTGGAGCCACTGAACACCTTGGAGTTTGGCATAGGGCTACTCAATGCCTTGGAGTTTGCCGTGGAGCCAGTGCGCACCTTAGAGTTTGGCGTGGGGCCACTCAACACCTTGGAGTTTGGCATGGAGCCACTCAACACCTTGGAGTTTGGTGTGGAGCCACTCAACACCTTGGAGTTTGGTGTGGAGCCAGTGCACACCTCAGAGTTTGGCATGTAACCACTGAATACCTTGGAGTATGGCGTGGAGCCACTGAACGCCTTGGAGTCTGGCGTGTAACCACTGTACACCTTGGAATTTGGCATGGAACCACTGAACAACTTGGAGTCTGGCATGTGACCATTGTACACCTTGGAGTTTGGCATGGAACCACTGAACACCTTTGAGATGAACTGTGATGGTGACTGTGGGCCAGGCCTCCTTGCCCACCTGACATCAATGCCTGACCTCACTAATGCTATTAGAAATTTTGTTAGAAGAGGACATTGTACTTTATGTCTGGTGAGCTAGTTAGCTAGTTATTACGGTACATTAGGTTAGCTACTACCTTTTAGCCTGGTCAATTAGGTATCTGCCAAAATAAAACATGAGACTGGTAGCACACTGGAGCTTCCACCTTCCTGATAGGCTAGCTTATAAGAATGTGATTTATCCAACCCTGCATTAATTCACATGACTGAAACCTCCACCGTATCCCTGAAAGGGAAAATAAACTATAAACGTATTGCTACTAATGAAAGTTGATAGTGTTTTTAACACATTTAAATGACTGCTTGTTTGTTGGGTCACCTGGGTGCATTAGAAAGTCCATGGGAACCCAGACAAATTCTGCTGGTTGCTAACCATTGTAGGAAAAATCTGCTGTGAGACACCAAGGTCAGTAATTATCTGTTATTGTGAGCAGCTGGATAAAGGCTCCTCTCCCATCAGCCAGAGACAAAGCCAAAGAGGAAGGCAGCAAACTTGAAGCTTTAAGATCTTTGGCAGCCCTTCAAAGTGTGATTATTTGTTGGCTAATTGTGCTCAGTTTTAATTTAGACTATAGAAAATAAGTGCCTCACGTGTCTGATTGCTGCATGTTGTATTTAGGCTAATGTAAAAACAAGTACAATTCAAGCTAATTTGCTTTAACCCTGTAGAACCCAAGCACCCTTTTCTTCTTTGGAAAATTATGAACTATTTGACCCCGTGGGTTCTCCAGGGTTAAATACAAAGCTATTGATTCAGGCAAGTTATCAGGAAAAAAAAATCAGAAAATTCTCTCCAAATGTTGAAAAGCAAAAAAAAAAAAAAGATGGATCAAGCAATTTATATGTCAGAATTAAAGGTGAAAATATTAGCTTTGGACAAGCTGAGGAGTTGATACACGATTCAAGAAAAGGAAAAGGTTGAAATAATTACTCTAATAGAAAGTGAAATGAAGAAATTAATCAAAGCAAATAAATCTGAGAATAAAGTCCGCCTGCACATACTGTAGCCATAACATCTTTCTATCAACTACTGAAGCGCACAGTTTGCTCTTTTTAATTTATGAGAATACATAATATTTTCACATCTTCAAGCTATTATAATCAAGTCCAGCATCTGTGTCGAGTACCTGATGCAACAGTGCACTAGAAACATTCATTAATAATATGAATATTTATATCAGTGTGGACCGGATCCTGGTGTGCAGCTTGCAGCAAAGATAATCGATAACTGGCTCATTTGTAAATAACTGCCGGCTTTGAAAAGACGAGATGATCACAAAAAAAAAAAAAAAGCTGCCTGAATACATTCACCATACATGCAGACCAAAACAAGGCCACACTGCTATGATTTATAGGATATGAAACATGAGCAAAATGATACTGTGGGTATGCTGAACACAAACTTTTAGAAGACGTCATTCTTTCAAGATGGGCGAAAAATATAATTGCAAAAATAAGCAAGCATTAGGGAAGTTATTGTTGGACGTGAATAAGTTTCACAAAGCAACGTGAATGTTTACTTTACACATTCAAAGATGAAGCCGTTTGTCGGTCTGGATAGAAGAAGAAGAAGAAGAAGAAGAAGAATGCTGGGTTTCATCAAATGCAATGTGAAACTGATGAGATTGAAAGGTTGAAATGGGATACAAAATCAAGATGAATGGATTTTGCTGAATCTAAACAGACTTTAATGTGAAGAAGAAAGGAAAAACAAAGGCTTGAAAAAAAGTGAGTGTTCTTCATGCCAAGAAATGTCGATATCAGTACTTGAGTGTTAACTTTTCTCCTGAGTGACCACAAAGCTGTGGTTTGGGTCTTATTCTTTTTTTTTTTATTTTATTTTATCTTTTTTTGAGTACCTTGTGTTTGCAGAGATGAAAATTGGTATAAATGTGCACTGAATATTTCATTTCTGAAAATGGGAATTGTTATTGCAGTTTTGTTGAAATTGTATATTGCAACCTTGGTTTAAAAAAAAAAGAGGTTATTATCAAAAAAGGAAAAAAGATGTAACGTAGTCCTGCAGTGCTATTTAAAAAACAGACAACACAGTGACCTCATAACTCCAGGGTCCGTGGTTTGGTCCGTGGTTTTGTCCTGTTACTGTCAAGTTACTGTCTGCCTGGATTTTCCCATGTTCTCCTCATGCCTATGCGGGTTTCCTCTGGGTTCTTTGGTTTCCTCCAACCACCCAAAACATGCAGGAGGACTCGTTACACTAAATTGCCTCTAGGTGTAAATGTGTGTGCACAGTGCCCTGAAGGGTGTTTTCATGCCTCCTGCCAAGTGCTCCTGGAACAGGCTCCAGACCCACCACAACCCTGACCAGGATGAAGCCTTAACGGAAATGAATAAATATTAAAAATACACACATCACAAATCATTAGAATGTCTTCAATCATGTCGTGATAGGATATTTTTTATCATTTTGTTCACAGCCATATTTTGAATACAACAATGGTGCCAAAGTAAGTATTATCATGGGATGATGGCCTTCATCAACACCTGTCCAACAGATCCAATGGACCTACATCGACAGAAATAAAGATCTGTGAAACTGTAATAAGATGCTAGGAATGGATCAAGCATAGCAAAAATGTCACTCAAGGCAAATGGAAAAGAGGATGACCATGTGATGCACGGTGCTGAGCCATCAAGAGACCGGGTTACCCCTGGAGTCATCGAGGAAGAAAAGCTAAGGAGAGGGATGACTGGAGGATTCCTTGTCAGTGACCCCTGGAGGGTGAGGAGGCTTATATGAAAATAAAGATGGTGGACTACAACCCTGATTCCAAAAAAGTTGGGACGAAGTACAAATTGTAAATAAAAACGGAATGCAATGATGTGGAAGTTTCAAAATTCCATATTTTATTCAGAATAGAACATAGATGACATATCAAATGTTTAAACTGAGAAAATGTATCATTTAAAGAGAAAAACTAGGTGATTTTAAATTTCATGACAACACCACATCTCAAAAAAGTTGGGACAAGGCCATGTTTACCACTGTGAGACATCCCCTTTTCTCTTGACAACAGTCTGTAAACGTCTGGGGACTGAGGAGACAAGTTGCTCAAGTTTAGGGATAGGAATGTTAACCCGTTCTTGTCTAATGTAGGATTCTAGTTGCTCAACTGTCTTAGGTCTTTTTTGTCGTATCTTCCGTTTTATGATGCGCCAAATGTTTTCTATGGGTGAAAGATCTGGACTGCAGGCTGGCCAGTTCAGTACCCGGACCCTTCTTCTACGCAGCCATGATGCTGTAATTGATGCAGTATGTGGTTTGGCATCGTCATGTTGGAAAATGCAAGGTCTTCCCTGAAAGAGACGTCGTCTGGATGGGAGCATATGTTGCTCTAGAACCTGGATATACCTTTCAGCATTGATGGTGTCTTTCCAGATGTGTAAGCTGCCCATGCCACACGCACTAATGCAACCCCATACCATCAGAGATGCAGGCTTCTGAACTGAGCGCTGATAACAACTTGGGTCGTCCTTCTCCTCTTTAGTCCGAATGACACGGCGTCCCTGATTTCCATAAAGAACTTCAAATTTTGATTCGTCTGACCACAGAACAGTTTTCCACTTTGCCACAGTCCATTTTAAATTAGCCTTGGCCCAGAGAAGACGTCTGCGCTTCTGGATCGTGTTTAGATACGGCTTCTTCTTTGAACTATAGAGTTTTAGCTGGCAACGGTGTTTGGCACGGTGAATTGTGTTCACAGATAATGTTCTCTGGAAATATTCCTGAGCCCATTTTGTGATTTCCAATACAGAAGCATGCCTGTATGTGATGCAGTGCCGTCTAAGGGCCCGAAGATCACGGGCACCCAGTATGGTTTTCCAGCCTTGACCCTTACTCACAGAGATTTTTCCAGATTCTCTTAATCTTTTGATGATATTATGCACTGTAGATGATGATATGTTCAAACTCTTTGCAATTTTACACTGTCGAACTCCTTTCTGATATTGCTCCACTATTTGTCGGCGCAGAATTAGGGGGATTGGTGATCCTCTTCCCATCTTTACTTCTGAGAGCTGCTGCCACTCCAAGATGCTCTTTTTATACCCAGTCATGTTAGGGGCTCACTTCACCGAGTACGATCTGGAAAAATCGCACGCGGCCACGTGCGACTATGATCGCAGCTATGTTTTCCCGTAGTCGCGGGCAAAATCTGTGCGACCTAAACCCATTATTTTCTGTGTGCGCTCTATGTTCGATGTTATTTCGTTCGACCTTCGATGTGTACGCTCTACCTGCGTCCTATACGCTCTGTAGACGCTTTACATATGTTCTAATTGCGTCTATCCACTCGATCTGATGCGATCTTAAGATGACCAAGGCTCGTTCTGTTCGACCAATTTGCGACATAGTGTCGATCTCTCAGTGATCTATCCTCACAAGTGCGCGACCTCGGCCGATCAAGGCTCAATCTTGGCCGATCTAGCTATGTACGAGTTGCAACGTACCCTCGATCAATACGATTTAGCCTGCGATATAAACATTCTAGCCTCACTCTGTACGCTCAATTCTTGAGCTTTTCTAGACAGATCCTCGCCTGAGCTACGCGCAAATTTGTCACAGTCACCCGGATTTGCGTGCGACCCACTGCAACCGTATAAAAAGGCCCAGCGATCGGTGGCCGACCATCAGTTTTTGACCAGCCTCCGAAGGGACAACATGGACCCAATCGCTCTGCATCATGCTATGTTATTACAGCACCGTCAGGGGCGAAAATAACTTTTATTTCTTGCCGGTACTATTATTTTGAGTCATACTGCGCACGCACAGCGCGCACCAGAAAATACACCTAATTATTTATTATTGTCTACTTATCAAGCATTCGGACTTCTTATCACTCAGTAGTACTAGTATAGTACTTTTTTTTAATCACACTATCACTCTTTCATCCAGCTGTATCAGTTTTTGATTATAAATAAATTGCAAACACATCATTTCAACAACACAATTTAATAAATTTTTTTTAGCTGAACAGTTGAAAACTAACTTTTCATTTTGGACATTGGACACAGAACAGTGTAACAGAACAGAAAAGTGAAAGGTTTTAGGTAAAACACTTAAAATAAATTCCAAAGAGGCTTGAACGTTTGAGAAAGTGCGTGCGTTCTACAGTAAGTGCGTGTGTTCTCAGTGCGCGTGCCATGCATTGGTAGCCTAGTTACTCTGCTCGCTCCAACCAGACAGTAATCTAGAATCTTTGCCCCAACTTCCACTCGATTTACGAATTCTGATCAGAGTAATTTTTAATTAGTCTATCATGAAACATTAACATGTTTCTTTATATGCCTTTTTATTTGGGAGACTTTGCAACTAACGTCTGTCTGCTAAAACACTTTGATTACCAGCTATTACCACGTTATAGCACAAGATCTGGTTAAGCCGTACACGCGCTGGTTACAACTAAAAAAAAAATAGTTGAGACGCCTTTCCTTCGCCACAAGTTCATAGGAATTGGAAAATTAAGTTAAGTGAACTTATATATTCAAGTGCTGATTGACGCCCCTTAACCGATGCCACTTTTTGAGGATTTTGAGTAAACTCAACTTAGAACCATGATGTGCCAACTTGCTCTTCTAAGTTAATTGGCATTATTATTTCAATTTATTTCAACTAAACAACTTGTTGGACTGAACTTCTAAATGCAAGTCAAGTCATCTCATTATCTCTAGCCGCTTTATCCTTCTACAGGGTCGCAGGCAAGCTGGAGCCTATCCCAGCTGACTACGGGCGAAGGCGGGGTACACCCTGGACAAGTCGCCAGGTCATCACAGGGCTGACACATAGACACAGACAACCATTCACACTCACATTCACACCTACGGTCAATTTAGAGTCACCAGTTAACCTAACCTGCATGTCTTTGGACTGTGGGGGAAACCGGAGCACCCGGAGGAAACCCACGCAGACACGGGGAGAACATGCAAACTCCACACAGAAAGGCCCTCGCCGGCCCCGGGGCTCGAACCCAGGACCTTCTTGCTGTGAGGCGACAGCGCTAACCACTACACCACCGTGCCGCCCAAGTCAAGTCAACTCAATATAAAATACTCTTCTATGTGAACTTAAAAGAACATTTTGGGGCGTCGTGGCTCAGGTGGATAAGGCGCCATACCATAAATCCGGGTTCGATTCCGACCCGAGGTCATTTCCCGATCCCTCCCCGTCTCTCTCCCCCTCATTTCCTGTCTCTACACTGTCCTATCCAATAAAGGTGGAAAAAGCCCCCCAAAAATCTTAAAAGAATAATTTAGGATAACTTAATGTTTTTTGTGCCAACTTGCTTTTCCAAGTTAATTGGAATGATTATTTCAATTTATTTCAAAATCACAATTTGAATGCACTGAACTTGCTAAATAAAGTAAGGTCAACATAAAATACTCATCTGTGTCGACTTAAAAGAGCAAGTCAGCACAACTATTTGGCCCGGAGTTGAGTTTACTCAAAATCCTTTGGCAGCAGGTTGCGTTACATTTTTAAGTTGGCTTGACTAATTTTTTTTTTACAGTGCAATTTTTTTGGAATCGGGGTTGTACTAAGGACATCTGCCCATTTTATAAGGTGACTTGGTCTGCAAAACACAACAGTATGAGATGAAAGAAGGAAGCCATGGCCTCAAGGTTAGAGAAGCCACTTTGGGACCAAAAGGTAACCCGTTCGATTCCCTGGACCAGCAGGAATGGCTGAAGTGCCCTTGAAAAAGACACCTAACCCCCAACTGCCCCCCAGGCTGCTCTGGGTATGTTGTATGCCGCTCTGGATAAGAGTGTCTGCTAAATGCCATTAATGTAATTTATTATATAGCACGACCTACTTGTGGTAAAATCGTGCGCTCTGATTGGTTCCTTGGCAGGCAGAATGTTCCTGTAATGCCTGTGGGCGATGACGGACTTTCTTTCCAAGGCGTCGGCTTTAAATGTTGCAAAAAACAAACAAAACGACAAAAAAAGATTAATTGGGAATCAAAACGGAATCAAAAACGGCCAAAACACAAAAGACAAACAAGAGTCACAGAGTTATTCAAGAAATGAGCAATGAAGAGCAGTCAGAAACCGTTAACCACTAACAGAAATTCAGTTTTGAAACCGCTAGCTGTTTATTCTGCATGCACGACTCAACTACAGTGGTGCTTGAAAGTTTGTGAACCCTTTAGAATTTCCTATATTTCTGCATAAATATGAACTAAAACATCATCATATTGTCACACAAGTCCTAAAAGTAGATAAAGAGAACCCAGTTAAACAAATGAGACAAAATATTATACTTGGTCATTTATTTATTGAGGAAAATGATCCAATATTACATATCTGTGAGTGGCAAAAGTATGTGAACCTCTAGGATTAGCAGTTAATTTGAAGGTGAAATTAGAGTCAGGTGTTTTCAATCAATGGGATGACAATCAGGTGTGAGTGGGCACCCTGTTTTATTTAAAGAACAGGGATCTATCAAAGTCTGATCTTCACTACACATGTTTGTGGAAGTGTATCATGACACGAACAAAGGAGATTTCTGAGGACCTCAGGAAAAGCATTGCTTGTTAGGACTAGGACTGTTTTGGCCTCTAGAGGCCGCTGTTATTTCCTTTTCATGTCGTGTTTATTTTGGCCTCTAGAGGCCGCCACTGTTCCTGTGTTTTGTGTTTGTGTTAATTGCCTAATTATCTTCACCTGTGTCCTTAATTAGTTTGTCTATTTATACCCCTGAGTTCAGTCCTCTTGTCACGGAGTCTTTGTGCTGTTATGTTTATCTCCAGTTTCCTTTGTACTGTGTTTTTTTGATCTTCTTAGCTTTTGAATTTTTGCACTTTGCTTTTCTTTTGGATTATACTCTTTGGTTTTTTTTTGTCTTTTGTTTTGCCCTGTATATAGTGTATATAGTTTAAATAAACCTTTTGATTCTTTTTCTACTTCCGCCTCACGCCTCTGCATTTGAGTCATCCCCCTGGTGGCCTAGCGGGGGTTTGCTGGATTATCACACCAACGAACCAGGTTCGAATCCCAGCAAAACCCTAACAGAAAGACTCCGTCATGACCGACTCAGCAGAGGCTGCTTCAACTGTCTACCCGGCCAACCTTCAGGGAATTATGGCAGCTTTGACACGCTTCGGAGCGACCATGGACGCTCATGGACGTACGCTCACCAGCCAACGTGAGGCCCTCGCTCGCCACGAGGAACTGCTTCAGCAAATTGGGAAAACCCTGGCACAGCTGACATCTCTGCCTGCATCTCCTGCTCCTGATCCAGTTCCTGCTCCTGATCCAGCTCCCACTCCTGCTCCAGTGCCTCCTGCAATGCTGCCTTCTTCACCTCGCGAACCCAGCCTTCCTGCACCACAGAGGTATGACGGCAAGCACAGTGAGTGCCGAGAGTTCCTTACCCAGTGTCAACTCACCTTTGAGCTTCAGCCTACCACCTTCCACTGCGGGTGGAGAACCGCAAGCTTGCTCCTCGCTACATTGGCCCCTTCAAGGTGGTGCGCAGGGTGAACCCTGTCTCCTACCGGCTCCAGTTGCCCCGGACTCTGAGGATCAACCCCACTTTCCATGTTTCCCTGTTACGGCCCGTACTGACGTCTACGTATGCCCCTGCCCCTAGGAACCCCCCACCCCCCCGCATCTTCCAGGGGCAGACTGTGTTCACTGTGAATCGCCTGCTTGACTCCCGCCGGGTCCGCGGCGGGTTGCAATATCTGGTGGACTGGGAGGGCTATGGTCCTGAGGAGCGCTGCTGGGTTCCTGCTCGGGATGTCCTTGATAAAGAACTATGTCGGGACTTCCATTCGGCCCATCCGGATCGCCCTGGGAACGTCAGGAGACGCTCCTAGAGGGGGGGGTCCTGTTAGGACTAGGACTGTTTTGGCCTCTAGAGGCCGCTGTTATTTCCTTTTCATGTCGTGTTTATTTTGGCCTCTAGAGGCCGCCACTGTTCCTGTGTTTTGTGTTTGTGTTAATTGCCTAATTATCTTCACCTGTGTCCTTAATTAGTTTGTCTATTTATACCCCTGAGTTCAGTCCTCTTGTCACGGAGTCTTTGTGCTGTTATGTTTATCTCCAGTTTCCTTTGTACTGTGTTTTTTGATCTTCTTAGCTTTTGAATTTTTGCACTTTGCTTTTCTTTTGGATTATACTCTTTGGTTTTTTTTTGTCTTTTGTTTTGCCCTGTATATAGTGTATATAGTTTAAATAAACCTTTTGATTCTTTTTCTACTTCCGCCTCATGCCTCTGCATTTGAGTCATCCCCCTGGTGGCCTAGCGGGGGTTTGCTGGATTATCACACCAACGAACCAGGTTCGAATCCCAGCAAAACCCTAACATTGCTGATGCTCATCAGGCTGGAAAAGGTTACAAAACCATCTCTAAAGAGTTTGGACTCCACCAATCCACAGTCAGACAGATTGTGTACAAATGGAGGAAATTCAAGACCATTGTTACCCTCCCCTGGAGTGGTCGACCAACAAAGATCACTCCATGAGCAAGGTGTGTAATAGTCGGCGAGGTCACAAAGGACCCCAGGGTAACTTCTAAGCAACTGAAGACCTCTCTCACATTAACATTAGCCAATGTTCATGAGTCCACCATCAGGAGAACACTGAACAACAATGGTGTGCATGGCAGGGTTGCAAGGAGAAAGCCACTGCTCTCCATAAAGAACATTGCTGCTCATCTGCAGTTTGCTAAAGATCATGTGGACAAGCCAGAAGGCTACTGGAAAATGTTTTGTGGACAAATGTGATCAAAATAGAACTTTTTGGTTTCAATGAGAAGCGTTACGTTTGGAGAAAGGAAAGCACTGCATTCCAACATAAGAACCTTATCCTTTCTGTGAAACATGGTGGTGGTAGTATCATGGTTTGGGCCTGTTTTGCTGCATCTGGGCCAGGATGGTTTGCCATCATTGTTGGAACAATGAATTCTGAATTATACCAGCAAATTCTAAAGGAAAATATCAGGACATCTGTCCATGAACTAAATCTCAAGAGAAGGTGAGTCATGCAGCAAGACAGCAACCCTAAGCATACAAGTCATTCTACCAAAGAATGGTTAAAGAAGAATGAAGTTAATGTTTTGGAATGGCCAAGTCAAAGTCCTGACCTTAATCCAATCGAAATGTTGTGGAAGGACCTGAAGCGAGCAGTTCATGTGAGGAAACCCACCAACATCCCAGAGTTGAAGCAGTTCTGTACGGAGGAATGGGCTAAAATTCCTTCAAGCCAGTGTGCAGGACTGATCACCAGTTACCACAAATGTTTATTTGCAGTTATTGCTGCACAAGGGGGTCACACCAGATACTGAACGCAAAGGTTCACATACTTTTGCCACTCACAGATATGTAATATTGGATCATTTTCCTCAATAAATAAATGACCAAGTATAATATTTTTGTCTCATTTGTTTAACTGGGTTCTCTTTATCTACTTTTAGGACTTGTGTGAAAATCCGATGATGTTTTAGGTCATATTTATGCAGAAATATAGAAAATTCTAAAGGGTTCACAAACTTTCAAGCACCACTGTATGTTACAAATATGATGAGACTGAAAGCAGTGTCATGTCTCATTATAATGACCGTCTATTTTAATCTTAGAAATTTAAAAAAGCCATATAATAAACTCCTTATTAACCTCGCTTGCTCAGCCTTTACGGGAAAATATCAGATCGAGGTCTTTTTGTATGGACCGACCATACTATCGAGACTTCGGTCTGATATTTTCACATGAAGACTTTGCGTTCAGTTAATAAGTAGTTAAATCGTTATTAATAGCTCATACCTGCAATCTTGGATTTTTTTTTCGATTTATCAAACTGGGGTGGCATGGTGGTGTAGTGGTTAGCGCTGTCGCCTCACAGCAAGAAGGTCCGGGTTCGAGCCCCGTGGCCGGCGAGGGCCTTTCTGTGTGGAGTTTGCATGTTCTCCCTGTGTCCGCGTGGGTTTCCTCCGGGTGCTCCGGTTTCCCCCACAGTCCAAAGACATGCAGGTTAGGTTAACTGGTGACTCTAAATTGACCGTAGGTGTGAATGTGAGTGTGAATGGTTGTCTGTGTCTATGTGTCAGCCCTGTGATGACCTGGCGACTTGTCCAGGGTGTACCCCGCCTTTCGCCTGTAGTCAGCTGGGATAGGCTCCAGCTTGCCTGCGACCCTGTAGAACAGGATAAAGCGGCTAGAGGAGATGAGATGAGATAAAAAGACTCAGAAATGTGACCCTCATCTGATTCAACACTTGTACAATTGGCAATAAGTTACTGCAATGTTACACACAGACTACATACTGTATTTATTTCAAATACACACAATTCTGATGAAACTGTTGTGCAACTCAGTTGTTTCATACTAATAACATCAAATAAAGCAACTGAATCCATAAATTAGAATAATTAACACTGGCTATTCAAATAGAACAAAAGAAATAGCACCCAGGAAAAAAGGAAGCATGGCACAGTGGTGTAATGGTTAGCACTGTTGCCTCACAGCAAGAAGGTTCTGGGTTTGAACCTCATGGCAGATGGGGGCCTTTCTGTGTGGAGTTTGCATGTTCTCCCCATGTCTGTGTGGGTTTCCTCCAAAGACATGCAGGTTAGGTAAAATGCACAGCCACTGAGATTGTGCCAGTACATACTTAGTGCTGGTCCCAAGCCCGGATAGATTGGGGAGGGTTGCATCTGGTGTAAAAATCAAATATACACTGTGGCGACCCCTAATGGGAGCAGCTGAAAGAAGAAGAAGACAGTAAGTGTGCATTGATGGTAGCCGATGCAGTGGCTGAGCTGCATTACTGGAAAATTTAAGAGGTGCTCTTTCACCATTTCATCCTGGTATTTTCTTTCTAGCCCTGTGAGCTTTTCGTTGTAGGGTCACTAAATGTAAATCAGACATGCTGTGAACATGTTTGGTAACTTCTAGGCGATTTGCATTGAAGAAATTCAACTGTAAATCTAATGAGACTTGTGGTCAGTTTGACCGACAAAAACACTTCCACACAATTTTACTAAAAGACTGATGAGGACCAGTGTGTAACTGTATGGAGAAGTTCCTCACGTTGAACACAGCCTGTGGAAGCGTCAAGTGACATCAGATGCAAACAACCCAAAAGTCCTGATCTGACAGAAGACAAATCTTGAATAATACTTAAGTGCAAGGACAACACTTTATCACTCATGGCTTTACAGAGAGGACACACACATGAGTTATGAAGGAAGCACCGTGACTTATAGGCTGTCTCGTACAGAGGAACTGATCTGACTTATAGTCGGATTTTTAAAAGTGTCAAGTTGCCCAGCGTGCAACTTTCAGACCACGTTTCCTGAATAATAGCAACATTTTATCTGAGTTACTGTCCGAGTTTCCATTTCACGATGGAGCAAATAAAAAAAAAAAAAGATAATGATTCACAAAGAGAACCCAGTAGATCAGTGAATCAAGTGCACTGCTTTTTAGGAAAATGTCAACGGATCCTTGATTTCTGTCCTGGATTCATCTTTATCTCAACCTTGAGACAGTCTAAACCTCCTCCCTCTTTCAGCCATCTCTCCATCTGGTTTTCTTTCTGCCACTGGTGTTGTCCTGCCTCTGAACCAGCTTGATCTTCACGTTTGCTGGATAATTTCCTCCAGGGCAGGTTTGAATAAGGCTCTAACAGACCTTCACCAGATGCACTCATTATTGGCAGCTGACAGAATTTTCCTGGGCGTTTCTTGGGATACATCCGCCTGCGCTGACACAGACTGCATTATACGGTGACTGTCGAAAAAAATGCTTCTCTATCTCATAACGAGAACTTTAGTGAACATAGCAAGACTAGTATCATGTGAGATGACCTCAGTGTTAGGTTGTCAGAATATTGCTATGTCTTGTCTTCTGGTAGTTTCTGTACCTTCCCTGCTTGATCTCAGCCATTTTCCTTCCTCCAGGATGACTCACCTGTGCTAGCCTTGCCTCACCTCTTATACCACAGCGCCGCTGAAATCTCAAATCTGATTGGTCAGAAGGTGTTGATTCGTTTTCTACAGTAGAAACCAGCAGCTGTGACAGCAGTGCCAGTGTAATTTAAATCACAGCTTTATATAAATGCAT
Source organism: Neoarius graeffei (assembly GCF_027579695.1). Taxonomy (NCBI): domain Eukaryota; kingdom Metazoa; phylum Chordata; class Actinopteri; order Siluriformes; family Ariidae; genus Neoarius; species Neoarius graeffei. The sequence continues at coordinate 89,056,425 of NC_083573.1, forward strand.
TCATGCTAGTACATTAACCAGGATGGAAGGAGACTCCAATACCAAGGTTTGAAATAGTCAAAGGTAAAGCTAATTTAAGGTAAAGTTAGCATGACGAGCTGCATTTTTTCCATCTTATTAACCTCGGGAGACAAGAGAAAATGGTAAGAGGTGAGAGGATGACTTAATAGCCTCACACTATAACATAAGTGATAAGCAAACTGCTTATCCTGTGCAGGGTCGCAGGCATGCTGGAGCCTATCCCAGCTGACTATGGGCGAGAGGCGGGGTACACCCTGGACAAGTTGCCAGGTCATCATAGGGCTGATACACAGTGACAAACAACCATTCACACTCACACCTACAGTCAATTTAGAGCCACCAATTAGCCTAACCTGCATGTCTTTGGACTGTGGGGGAAACCGGAGCACCTGGAGGAAACCCACATAGACATAGGAAGAACATGCAAACTCCACACAGAAAGGCCCCCGTTGGCCACTGGGCTCGAACCCAGACCCTTCTTGCTGTGAGGCAACAGTGCTAACCACTACACCACCATGCCACCATAAACAAACTATTCATCCATCCATTACCTGTAGCCGCTTATCCTGTTCTACAGTGTGGGTGCAATCAGTTAATTATTGATATTAAGTGATCAATCTCGTTAAATCAGTCTCATTAAATTTTGAAGGTCAATAATTAAAATGAATCAATCCCATTGAATCGTTTAATTTGACTCGTTTGAATTGAATCATACCATAGAATCAGTCTCACTCAGTGAATCATTTAGTGAATCGTTTAGTGAATCATTTGGTGAATCATTCAATGAATCGTTTAGGGAATCATTTAGTGAATCATACCATTAATCCTGGTGCTTAATAATAAATTACCAAACAGCTAAATTATGGTATATTTCCAAATTATTACGATCACTTACCATATTACATAACATACGCACCCTTTTTGAATTCTTTGAGAAGATTGGGGACTTCAGATATTGTTGTTCACAAATAAACACAGTTTGTTTAATAAATGAATTTATTATACAGAGATAAAAATAATAAATCAATATATACAAGCAGTGAGGTGTGTGTGTGTGTGTGTGTGTAGGACTTAACCATGTGTTTAGCCTCGTGTAGCTAACTACACGTGGTGGAGGCCTAGCTTGTTGGTAGCTAAACAAAAGAATGTTATCTAAACAGAACAAAGGATTAGCTCTGTGTTTAGCCTTGTGTTGCTAGTGTGAGTTTGCTAAAGGCCCTATGGCCTAGCTAAAGTGTGTTTGTTAGGCCTGGTGAGGCCTACTGAGCACGTGTTGCTAAAGACAAGGGTATTAGCCGTAGCTAACTAAAAGCTAACTTGTGGATTTCTAGCTGAGGTGTGGTTTATCAGGCCTAATGGCCTGCTGAGCACATGGTAGGCCTTGATTAGCTTTGTGTTGCTAAGCAGACAAAAAGGGAAGCTGTAGCTAACCCACTAGCTCATAACCATACTGAATCCACTGAAATCTTAATGACATCAAGATGTATAATAATGAAATAATGTTAGTAAGAATAAAAAAGAGAGAGAAGCATGCGCAGCCTATCTATTAAACAATTGAGAGAACATAGAACCAAAATAAATCAACACGCTGCGTGTCTAACAGTGTAACAGATAAACCTGGGTTTAAATTCACACTATTTCAAATAAAAGCAAATTCCTAAGACTATCCTAATTATGCCCAAATGCCAAAATCTTACTTAATCCTGCCTTTAGCAAGATATGAAGAACTATTCGCCGGTGTAGTCTCGGGCCTCGCCGTGGGAGCACGTGAGCCGCTCGTGATGGAGGCGTAGAAAACTTTCGGGTCCAGCGGAGCACTTGGGTGGTTCCCGTGGAAAGCAGAGGATTCTTGGTCCGAACCTCAGCATTCGTGAGGAAAAGTCTCTGATCAGAATCAGATGCACAGCGCTTTTGAGTTAAAAAGGATTCAATCGCTTCTTAACTTTTAACTGCCTGGGCTGCAGTCGTGACGTCACTTCTAATGCAAGTAAACCGGTTGTAACTCAGGTTGAGTTTAAAGATCGCGCGACTCTAGAGTTTACCTTTGCCAAGGGTAAGAAGGAAAATCGCGCTGAGTGATGGATCTTGCAAGAAAGAAGACGTCTTTTTGGGGTGGAGAGCGCCTCTTTATACGTCCAGATCCATCGGAAGTCAGCCGTGAGAGACCAAGATGGAAGCGTTGTCCCATTGTTTTATGTTTCCTTGTATGATGACGTAGATGATCCCGCCCACGCATGACGTAGGTCACACGGAAGTGGACTGGGAATTGTAGTTCTGACACAAGATGGCGGCATGATACCTACAGTCCCCCTTTTGGTCTCAGGGGTATGACGGAGTCGTAGCACTGAGAGCACCGTATCGTATCATCGCCGTGTCCATAGTCCTTGAGGTAGACTTGTCCTGTGCAGTCCATGGTGTCCTGTGAAGACTGTAAACTTGTGAGTTCCAGTAAGACAGTTGGAGACAGAGGCATTTTGGGCATAATATAATCACTATGGGCATTTTGGGCATATAATCATTATCTAACTAACTAGATCAAAACCACATCAAAAAAAATTAAACATGGAACATGAAACATGTAGTGTTCAATTTCTTATGCACAAAAAAAACAAGAAAAGAGAAGAAATGAAGGAAGGAAAGAAGTATTAGTGTTTGGGTTGGCAAACCTAATCTTCTGGGAAGGTGATAGCAGTGGGTGGTCTGGCTAGAAAGCGTGCGCTACTGCGGCTAGCTGTCGGGGACACAGACCATCTTATCTAGCTAGGTGTGTAGTGTTATGTATGGGTTGCCTGGGCAGAGTGGATGTCTTTCGTGAAGGTGCACATCTCTAAGTTTTGTGGATTCACAAAAGTGAGGATAGCACTGCCAAGACTATATGCCAGGTGTATTTGCGATGAATACACACTAGTAATAATAGCGGATTTTAGTATTTTATCTACCATGTTATACTGACGGGTTATTACTTCATTGGGTTGGTGAAGTCTGACCGGGAATGTTAGTGTACGCTTATGGTTGAGCGATGCGTACAAGCTAGGTGGACATGATGGGCCTAGCTGTCGTCCACCCCCTTTTGGAGCGAGGACTGTTCAAAAGGTTTGATTCGATTATCATGGAAATCGATATGAAAGCGTTTGATTAGGCCTAGATGTCCTAATGTGATACGCGACGGGGAACGGTTTTCCCACGATCGAAAGGTCTCGACCAGAGTGGTTGGAACTTCTCTGAGATTCGGGCGTAGTAGGCTTTGTGTCCTTCTACTCTCGAATCGAGATTCTTTTGGGCACCTGTAAAGATTGACTGTAGGTGGCATCGTAGGTCGGCGACATGTTGATGTGCGGTGTATGCAATCGCAACGCTCATGGCCTCTGGTTTGTATAGGAGATGCGGGGGAAGAACCGACTCTCGCCCAGCCATCATCCCATAGGGTGTGACTTCAGTGGCGCAATGAGGGGTGGACCAAATGACCCTTAGCACCAAGGGAAGTTTCACATCCCAAATTTTACCATGGTTTGAGATATACTTTCGCAGCATGCTCACAATGGTTTGAATGGCTCGTTCAGCCTGACCAGAGAATTGAGGGTGGTACGCGATATGGAATTTTGCCTTGACGCCTAACATGTTCCACAGCGCAGCCATTACACCAGCAGTGAAATGGGTGTCTGTGTCTGAGTCGATGGATAGAGGGAGATTTTTGCCACTAGGGGGAGTCGCGATGTCGGGTGTTTCGACATCGAACTCGGTGTGCAAAGACATGAACTGAGGTTCATACGAAATTTGATCTCGCGTGGCGCTCGGTTGATCGGTGTTCGCACTAATCTCGTCGCAACGGTTTTGTGCATATTTTGTGGGATCCAACGACTGTGGGGTTTTGTTTTGTGTGAAGTTGACTAAGTTTATGTCGCAGGGCTTGGTTGGGATTGGGTCGCCTTGTGAGAGCCGTGTGTCTGAGAAATGGTGGTGAAGACTTTAGCGCACATGAGAGGTGCGTCTTGTGTGTTTGCCTTCGCCACCAGGGGGGGCCCTACATCCTGACCCTCGCCTGCTGTTTCAGAGGGATCTCCTTCCCCCTTTTACGAGATATACCCATGGTTCCTGGCCTAGTCATGCCAGCGAATGGTCTTTTGTCATTTTTCTTAGGCTCTTTTGTTTTATCTGTTGAGGGGTCTGACGTCTCCTGTAACAGTTCTTTAATCTCAGCCAACTGGGCTTTTAAAGAGTCCAGCTCTGAGTGGAACTCACCAGGTTGGTCTGAGTCACTGTGTTGGTCGTCTCTACCCTTACGTTTAGAGCTATGGTCGGAACGCTTCTGCCGTTTCTTGTCAGAGCGGGGATGACGGTTTTGCTGCCAACCGTTTTGTTCCCTATAACCCTTTTCATGTGATGGGCGATTGCCATAGTCACTGTAGACTCGCCCTCGGTCCCTCCTGGCCTTACCTTGTCGATTTTTCCACTCACCCTTGTGATGGCTCGGCAAGGATCGGGCTGGACCGGAATTTTTCCAGGTGGGTCCCCCTTTCGGTGCTTCACCTCCTTCTAAGGCTAGCGGGGGCTTGTCCTCACCCTGGAGGCTAAGGACTCTGGGGTCATCATCGTTTCCGTTTGCGGTTTTGACGATGGTCTCCCAGGTCATTTGGGCTAGTCGCCTAATTTCCCTCATCAAATAGCGACCTTGTCGACACGTCAGTGTGACATGGGTCCGCACGCTTGGGTGGAGGTTATGTAAGAAGAGAGATATGAAACCTCTATCTTCTTCCAACCCTGGTGCGCTACTACCTTGGAAATAGGCAGTACGTAGCCGTCTGTAATATTCACGAGGCGCCTCAGACCGTTTTTGTTTGACTTGTAATGCACACAATATCGCGGAGGTTTCGTCCGTGTATGGCGCATATTCTTCCCTCATGTAATTGCGAAGTTTCGAATAACTATCGCGAATGTTTGGGGGTAGTGTCTCTAAAAGGGCACGAACGCTACTACTGGAGGTCTTCCAGATTAGTCTAAGTTTTTCACGTGTTGTGGCGTTCGGCAGGTCCATCAGGCATCGATCAATTTCTCGTAAATAGTTATTTACGTTTGTTCTTTGATTGTCGGGATCGAATTGTTCGACATCTTTGGCAAGTAGGTCAATTTGCCGTAGGCGGAGGACTTGGTGCACGTCCTTGTGCGACCTTCTTGGCTCTTCTGAGTACTCACTGTCTGAGCTACTCTGGAATCGCTCCCGCTTCGCACGAGATGCGTGGTCTGATTCATCTGGAGATGGATCAGGGAGACTGAAGCGCACTGACCTAGGTGTGCTACGGGCCTGGGCTCGGGATGAGCGCAGGGCGGCTCCATCCTGGCTAGACGACGACGGAGTCGTGTAGCGAGTTGATGGAGTTTGGCGGGATGTCTGGTCCTTGACCAGATCATTTACGGTGTCCGGTTCGGACGCCTCTTCCCGCTCTGAGCTTTGGCGCATTGTTGGAGGTCTTTCACGCCCCTCGCGCTGCTCTTGGGGGGTCTGCTCCTGGGCAGCCCTCTTAGCAACCATTTCGGCTTTCTCTAGCCGTTTGGTGCAATCATCAAGGGAGGTCTTCAAGAGCTCAAGCTCCCTATGTAAATCATTATTATCGGCTGTCAGCTTGGCATTGCTGGTGGTCAGCCTTTCAACCTCTCCGCGGAGGCATCTGATTTCTGAATCAGCATTTTGGAAGTATGATAGGAATAGCTTACCTAGTGCCGCTTGGACACTAATAGTTGTTCTTTTTGGATCTCTCATATGTTTGTTTGAGTTATCTAAGTTGTTTTGGCATTCACACTCACTCGTGTACTTAATGTTTGCCTTTTCGGAAGCAGAGCAGTGAATGAGGTCTGCGATGACCTCAAGGAAAGACACGTCTTGAGCGTTGTCTTCCATTTTTGAGACATGAGGGGATGCCATTTTACTGAGGCTGGATACTAGATAATTAATCAAGTTAATTATTAATTTAATCATTATTAATTAACTATGTAATTAATTAATAAGGTTTATTTGGAAATGCTCTCTTATCCTAAGTTGAATAGGTTATGAGTATTGGTGATATGGTTATCACACTACTGTTAACCGTTTTAACACACCTGGGGATATACCTTAGCAGTTGCTGAATCAACTGATAGTTTATTTGTTGAACAATATTCCAGAAGTCAACAAACCAATCTGCCTCACACGGGGCACCAATTTAACTGTGGGTGCAATCAGTTAATTATTGATATTAAGTGATCAATCTCGTTAAATCAGTCTCATTAAATTTTGAAGGTCAATAATTAAAATGAATCAATCCCATTGAATCGTTTAATTTGACTCGTTTGAATTGAATCATACCATAGAATCAGTCTCACTCAGTGAATCATTTAGTGAATTGTTTAGTGAATCATTTGGTGAATCATTCAATGAATCGTTTAGGGAATCATTTAGTGAATCATACCATTAATCCTGGTGCTTAATAATAAATTACCAAACAGCTAAATTATGGTATATTTCCAAATTATTACGATCACTTACCATATTACATAACATACGCACCCTTTTTGAATTCTTTGAGAAGATTGGGGACTTCAGATATTGTTGTTCACAAATAAACACAGTTTGTTTAATAAATGAATTTATTATACAGAGATAAAAATAATAAATCAATATATACAAGCAGTGAGGTGTGTGTGTGTGTGTGCGTAGGACTTAACCATGTGTTTAGCCTCGTGTAGCTAACTACACGTGGTGGAGGCCTAGCTTGTTGGTAGCTAAACAAAAGAATGTTATCTAAACAGAACAAAGGATTAGCTCTGTGTTTAGCCTTGTGTTGCTAGTGTGAGTTTGCTAAAGGCCCTATGGCCTAGCTAAAGTGTGTTTGTTAGGCCTGGTGAGGCCTACTGAGCACGTGTTGCTAAAGACAAGGGTATTAGCCGTAGCTAACTAAAAGCTAACTTGTGGATTTCTAGCTGAGGTGTGGTTTATCAGGCCTAATGGCCTGCTGAGCACATGGTAGGCCTTGATTAGCTTTGTGTTGCTAAGCAGACAAAAAGGGAAGCTGTAGCTAACCCACTAGCTCATAACCATACTGAATCCACTGAAATCTTAATGACATCAAGATGTATAATAATGAAATAATGTTAGTAAGAATAAAAAAGAGAGAGAAGCATGCGCAGCCTATCTATTAAACAATTGAGAGAACATAGAACCAAAATAAATCAACACGCTGCGTGTCTAACAGTGTAACAGATAAACCTGGGTTTAAATTCACACTATTTCAAATAAAAGCAAATTCCTAAGACTATCCTAATTATGCCCAAATGCCAAAATCTTACTTAATCCTGCCTTTAGCAAGATATGAAGAACTATTCGCCGGTGTAGTCTCGGGCCTCGCCGTGGGAGCACGTGAGCCGCTCGTGATGGAGGCGTAGAAAACTTTCGGGTCCAGCGGAGCACTTGGGTGGTTCCCGTGGAAAGCAGAGGATTCTTGGTCCGAACCTCAGCGTTCGTGAGGAAAAGTCTCTGATCAGAATCAGATGCACAGCGCTTTTGAGTTAAAAAGGATTCAATTGCTTCTTAACTTTTAACTGCCTGGGCTGCAGTCGTGACGTCACTTCTAATGCAAGTAAACCGGTTGTAACTCAGGTTGAGTTTAAAGATCGCGCGACTCTAGAGTTTACCTTTGCCAAGGGTAAGAAGGAAAATCGCGCTGAGTGATGGATCTTGCAAGAAAGAAGACGTCTTTTTGGGGTGGAGAGCGCCTCTTTATACGTCCAGATCCATCGGAAGTCAGCCGTGAGAGACCAAGATGGAAGCGTTGTCCCATTGTTTTATGTTTCCTTGTATGATGACGTAGATGATCCCGCCCACGCATGACGTAGGTCACACGGAAGTGGACTGGGAATTGTAGTTCTGACACAAGATGGCGGCATGATACCTACAACAGGGTTGCAAGCAAGCTGGAGCCTATCCCAGCTGACTATGGGCGAGAGGCAGGGTACACCCTGGACAAGTCACCAGATCATCACAGGGCTAACACATCAAGACAAACAACCATTCACACTCACATTCACACCTACGGTCAATTTAGAGCCACCAGTTAACCTAACCTGCATGTCTTTGGATTGTGGGGGAAACCGGTAGCCTAGTAAACTAGACCCACCCGCCTAGCGGCCAAAAATATTTTTGTCTACGAGTGGGTCTAGCCTCGCACCATATCAACAAAACACCCCGGGCATCAAATCGTGCCCGCCAATCACAACGCAAGGTTTTTGTTTGGATTCTTTGGGCGGGCTTTTGCAGGAGTGACGACAAAGCTGCGCGACGCTGGAGAAAGCACAACAGGAAAGATGGCTACGGCTAGTGAACAGCGCACGTTTGACTCCGCTTTGGAATCAGTTTTAGAAGAATTAGACTTGGAGTTTTCGTTGAAACATGAGCAGGAAAAGGCTCTTCGCTCATTCCTTTTCAAGAAGGACGTTTTCGCTGTTTTGCCGACTGGCTATGGCAAAAGTCTGATCTACCAGCTGGCTCCACTGGTAGCCAAAAGGATGGGGCTAGTTTGTGCAGTACGAAGAATTAATAAACAGCTTTGAAACATTACTTTTTGATTGTTTCTTATTTTCCCGTTATTTTAAATTTAAGGGAAATTATTTCACCAAACACCACTAAATAAAAACTCTCAAAAACAGTTTAAGCAAACCCTTGAAAAACACTTGAAAAAAAAAAAAGAGTGTATGTTAAGTATGTGGTACAGACTCCAAACTTGTGGTCATTATCTCCAAACTTCTTAATATCTAGAACCTGTTTATTAATTAATACGCATTTTGAAAAATTATTTATGTCAAGGCCTCCCCCACTGCTTTCTGTTGCTCTGACTACGTCACAGTCACTGTTGCGCTGATTGGTCAGAGCGTTGGCCTATACGCACAGAGACAGTTTGAAAGACAACAGGTTGTTCCTACCCACACCCTTCGGAAATGTCTACGACCGAGACCAGACTAAATATTCACATTTAGTCTGGCTTGCCAGGCTAGGAAACCGGAGCACCCGGAGGAAATCCACGCAGACACGGGGAGAACATGCAAACTCCACACAGAAAGGCCCCATCAGCCGCTGGGCTCGAACCCAGAAGCTTTTTGCTGTGAGGCAACAGTGCTAACCACTACACCACCATGAAGCCATAAACAAACTAACATGTCTTAAAGATCTTCCACAGCATTCAATGCAACTATAAATGGATAAAAAAGTATGATATGGTGTTCGTTACTAAATACAAATTGTGTTCATGAGGAAAGTGCTGTGATATAAAACTTAAAACCTGCCACTGATTACTTTCCTATACAGATTGTTTCACAATCATGGTTGTCTTTTTGAATAACACCAACTAACTCCTGCAACTAGGTCCAGTGAATATATATACTGGAGATTCTTATAGCAGAACAGCACCCTAAGAGAATATGGTAATGCATCGACCTGGTTTTTGATAGCTTTTGACCATACGACGTCCGTGTACCACCACATGGAACCCGATCGTAAGTGCAAGGCAACGTGTCTCAAATGTTTGACCACCAGACAATGAAATTTGTATCTTTACTGACACATCAGAGATGGGTTTTTATCCAGCGCTAATTTTTAGCTTGCTTTCAAAAGAACAGTGTGGGATTATTTACCAACACATTTTATGGAAAATATTCTTAACAGTTTCATATAAAAATAGCTAAAACAGTTTTATTAGTCCACTAGCTTGCTGGATAATTGACAGTTTCTGTCATGTAATGGTGGTAGACGGATGAAAGTCTAAGAGACAGGAAATGTTTTATTGAAAACATGCTAACAAACAGATCCAAAACATAGACAAATGCAGAGCTGAAAACAGGCAGTGGTTAAGTGAGGCATAGACAGGATATCAGAGGTAATGCAATAATCACAGTCCGAAAACACAAACAGGGTCAAAATCAGAAAAGTGACACAATATACAAGGCTTGGTAACGTCAGACACAGGGTACAGAGCGTATATATTGCAAAGTTTCTGTGTTACTGAGAGTCCTGATATATATGCGCTGTAATTGCACTCTAATCAGGAACAGGTGCATGGTAATTATTCTTAATGGCGCTGCGTTCCAAGCTCCAACACGCGTCGACGTGAGAGATGGAACCAGACAACTGTTTGACATGTCAAGTTTCCCATACGCTATAGTAATAATGTAAAGTGAAAGCGCTGGTCCACTGCTGTCCACCAGGCACCCAGCAGAGTCATACTATAATAAATGTCGTGGTGTAGTTTCTGGTGCATGGCATGTGGGGTCAAAGAAAGGAATGAATATGTATTCATAACTGTGATGCATATCTCATTATTGGTCTCACTGTCACAAGACAATGCAGCAATTTACTGACGTGAAATACACAACACTACACAATTCGATGGTTCATTCATGGTGCTATAAGATTGTTATTGTATTCAGGTTGAGTTGGTGTCCTTGCAAATATTTTGCTCATACGGTACACTCATCAGGAGCTCTGCTTAGTATAAATACGGAGATGATTATAGAAAATCATGCGCTGATTTGTCAAGAAATCCGGACTATTTCTCGATAATCACCTCAAGCGACTTGGCAAAATGGCGGCCAATCGCTTCGTCACCGTAAGTGAGGAAGAATTACAAATGATGAAGGAAAATGATGTTCCTAAAAGCACTACAGATGCTACGAAGTTTGGTCTAAAACTATTCAAAGGTAAGGTGGAATTGTGATTTATTTTATCGATTTCAAAACAAAGTATTTTATAGGAGTCAGTATAGATAAGTGGCACAAGTCTGTGCACACCGTTATTACATTTGCATGCTGCTTTTGAAGTTTGAAATAAATTATTTAAAAAAAATAATAGTTTAAATAAATCACCTGTGTATTTATACTAAAACAATTATCTGCCTCCGGCTCAGTGAATATTGGTGAATAATAACCTCAACTTTGTCTCAGTTATTATTCACAGATATTCACTTCACCTTCAGTGAATAATTGTTATATATTACCTTATTTTACAGAGACACACCCACACCAGCCCTACCTACTATACAGCAGTAATGTCTCTTATAAGTTCTTATAAATATTTCTGTAGGAATCAAATGAAATGTGAGCTCAGTTTTGACCTTGTGGTCATTTAATTTAATTCTACTTCAATTAGTACACTTAGACACTTTTACTGGTTAAATTCAGAAGTGCATTTTTGAGCACTAGCTAGGTTTTACTTTGGGATGTATACAGGGGTGGGTTTCCCAAAAGCCTCTTAACACTAAGAGCATCTTAACTAGGACAGAGAGTGTGCTCATTGTGCTGCTCGCTCTACCATCCCTTACAAAAAAGAAGTTTATTCAAGTGCACTTCTACTATACTTTTTTAAACTAAAAATAAGAGCGTATGCTTTCAGTTTACTTTTTATTTACTGTACTTATCAGAGATATACTTAATAAAGTTATACATAAGTATACTTGGCTTATACTGAAAAGTATATAGAAAAGTCCAAGTATATTAAGCTTATACTAAAACTTTTGATCAAGATATATTTAACAAAAGTCTAATAAATTATTAAAATATTTGTGCCTTATGCTTAAGCATACTTGCCCTATAGTTGTGCTTCAGCATTGTCGACTCTTAGGTATGTCTGTGGTTCCATATAAGTTTTTTTTTTCTCCTGAATGGGATTATTTATTTATTTATTTGGTTGTTTGTTTGTTTTTTCTTTAGAGCTTGGACGTCAATTTCAGTTGTTATTGCCATGTTTTAATACTTTGGCATTTAATACAATTAAATTTAGATTTTTAAAGAAAATGAATATGTTCTTAATCCTGAGTATCTGTTGTTATTTTGCGAATTCTTACCTTTATAACTTCATTGTAACTGAAGGTACAAAACACGTAAGTTGTCTACTGGTAGTGTGCATTAGGTAAGGGTTCGGGCTAGAAAACTAATAGTATACCTAGAAAGGTAATTACAGTATATTTCAAAACTAAAAAGTGGACTAGATGTATATAACCAGTAACTAATAGTATATTTCCAATATGCTATAAAGTATACTTTTATAAACTAAAAAGTGGACTAGAAGTGTGTAACGAGTAAACCAATCATATATTTCCAGTATACTACAAAGTGTACTTTAGTAAACTAAAAAGTGGACTAGAAGTATAAAACAAGTAAACTCATAGTACCGTATATTTCCAGTATACTACGAGTACGTGTTTGTAAACTAAAGAGTGGACTACAAGTATAGAACTAGTAAACTATTAGTATATAAGTTTACTTGTGGTATACTTGCAGTACAAAATAAAAAATACTAGTTGTATACTCAAAGTTTACTTCTCTTAGACTTAAAGTATACTTTTTATAAACTAAAAGTGGGCCAATTTAGTCCCAAGAAATATTAGATTAGTTTACTTACAAGTATACTGTAAGTACATTGATAGGAAATATACTTTAACTTTACTTAAATATACTTAATAAAATTAACTTGGGGCGGCACGGTGGTGTAGTGGTTAGCGCTGTCGCCTCACAGCAAGAAGGTCCTGGGTTCGAGCCCCGGGGCCGGCGAGGGCCTTTCTGTGTGGAGTTTGCATGTTCTCCCCGTGTCCGCGTGGGTTTCCTCCGGGTGCTCCGGTTTCCCACACAGTCCAAAGACATGCAGGTTAAGTTAACTGGTGACTCTAAATTGACCGTAGGTGTGAATGTGAGTGTGAATGGTTGTCTGTGTCTATGTGTCAGCCCTGTGATGACCTGGCGACTTGTCCAGGGTGTACCCCACCTTTCGCCCGTAGTCAGCTGGGATAGGCTCCAGCTTGCCTGCGACCCTGTAGAAGGATAAAACGGCTAGAGATAATGAGATGAGATGAAAATTAACTTGAAGTTTACTTCTTTTTTATAAGGGTATTTAACGATAATCTCTGTGCTACAATGCTTTTGGGAAACTTGGTACAGCACTTTCACTCACAATAGAAAGATATTTAAGTGGAAGTTAATTTTTTTTTGTCGACTTAAGTGCCTCTGGCAGGATCCTTTGTCCGTCAAAAATGTCCTCTCTTCAAAACCACAAGGATCTTCACCACTTTTGGTGTTAATACAGTCACCACCATGTGGAAACATTGCTGCACAGTGCTTGAAAATTTGTGCGTATGCTGTAATCACAGACATTTCAAGAGTTTTTCCACTTTGTATGTCTTCCTCTTGTGGACTATGAGAAAGGAGGTCAATTTTAGAAACACACGATATGCCGTCTTCTCACCACAAGTAACACACACAGTACATGATCTGTAGCTCTGAAATTCTGCGCAGTTCATTTCCATCTCAAAAGTTCATTTTTGGCAGCAGAGAAACACAAACATCTGAGGTTTGATTTTTGGATTATTGTAGACGTGAAAAGTGTGCCCTGATTGTGAAACAGCTCATGTCAACACACCCTGTTGCATTGTATTCCTTACTTCATTAGGAAAAAAAAAGTCCTGTGGAATTTTCACAGCTTGCTGATTTTGGATAAACATCCTCCATAGACTAGCTTTAATCATGTTACACTATCGTCCTCAAAAGTAACCACACTAACTGACCTATCCTGGTTACTGTTTCATTACATATCACAGTAACTGCTATCTATCCACTTGAACAATTTACATAAAAACAAGCGAGTTGAGCCATTTTTTCTCCCAGAGTTAATTTCATTGATGTTTTTTTTCCCTTTTCATCTTCCTAATCTTAGGTTTAATCCACGCATCCTTCGCCTTTGGCTGTAGAAGCCTGGGTGAAAAGCACAGAAAGCTTTGGATCCTGCCGCATAATTGCATGTCTTTTGTTATTTTGTTTATTCCACGTTTCTGCCATATGGTGTTGTTCCTTTACTCTTTATAAACTGGAACGCAGGACTGCAAGTCTGCCGTGTGTCATGAGCTGCCTTTACAGCTACAGAATTAGCATCATGTTTGTGCGCTCGTCCTTGCGCAGAGGTAGTGTGGATCTAAATGAAGGAAACCGCATGCAAAATATGCTATACAAAACATCCCAGAGGAAGAGTGGTTCTCATCAAGTCTATTAGGAACAAAGATAAAATAAAACGAATACTATTTCACCCGTCCCCTCGTTCCTGCCTTTTTCCCCCCAATATTTTTATCTCTCTGCCTCGGGCATGAGCCTCAATATGCCACTGCTTCGTAGAAATCGGTAAATTCACTTTCCATACCATGTGTTTGGAATTAAACTACCAGGCGTGAGTTAATGTGCACAGGTTCACATTCCAGCGGTGCTCAATTACACCCACTGGGGGCCAGTATGTCTAATGGTGTTTCATTGTTTTGATTCTATTAGCAACTAACGTGGATGAAAGGAGGGGAAGTGACTCCCTCTGACTCCCTCTAATCCTGCATCACTGACTGCTGGAATAATAATAAGTGGCAGGAAACACTATCTCCTGCTGAAGTACAGGTCTGGTCCCAATTTAAGATAATAGATAATAGATATTACAGTGCGACTCCGAAGTTATGCTAGACTAACATTTTAAAGGAAGGAGGGGAAAAAAACACTTTTGCGATGAGTGCAAACATTTTGGACTACGGTACGTTGCATGTTTTGAAAGATTGTATAACTGTCTGGATGGATTGTGAGCGACACTCGCTAAAAGGGATGAAGCTGACCTGTGGGTCGGAGAACACCTGCTGGATGGTGTTAATGGGACCACAGGGGACTCCGGTGCCTTCGAAGTGTCCCAGCCACTTAGCAGTGGACTCCTCAGAGAACCTGAGGGAGAAAGAGAGGACAAACTGTGATCTAACAGAGGACACAAAGGGGAGAAAATGTGAAGCAAAAGGCACAAAATAAATACCTTGGTTTAAAAAGGAGGGGAAAAAAAGCCTCATCTTCACGTGTACTGCTGTTACATGACAAGTTTCTTATTTAATTAAAGCTAGACTGCCTTTCGAGTTCATAAAATCAGTGAAATTTAGTTCCCTCTGAAATTTGGTCATTGTGATATATGTTTATTTCTGTAATATCTCACAAAATATCAGACCATTCTATGGCTGGGAAGTTATTTAATTTGAGGGGATTCCCGAGCAAATAATGTGCATGAAATTGCTCGCTTCGCGCAGACAGAGGAAGTCCGTGTGCGCATACACAGGTTTACCTTGACGGTGCACTGACAGATAGTTACACCATTCTGTCGCTAAACAAACACGGACTGACAGCCAATATTTATTAGTTTGGTCCTGCATTTCCTTTCCTTCGCAATATAATGTCTTTTCTTCTCGCTTTCCATTACTGTAGTCGGTCTTCCACGTTTCATTCGTACACTCACGTCCTCCATTTTTCTCTCCTGTTTCCAATTTGTATCCCACAATGCCTTGCGCGAACGGGAAAAGCCCACCACATGATGCGTGACGCAATATCTTGAATTGGGTCATGGGGAAGCAGGAAAAAAAAAGTGGAGAATTTAAGGCCACATGGCCCTAAATTCATGAATTGTTCTATTTTTTTTTTTTTTTAACCTTATAAACTTGGAAGTCTGTGATTCGAATTCAGTAGCTTCTGGGCCATGAAACAAAAAAATAATTGGGTGTCCGGGGGCGGGATTCTTTTTATGACCTACATTGGAAAAATCTGAAAGGCTGTCTTCCTTTAATTAATGATAGTCTTTACTGAGGATGCCAATGTCACAGAAGTGATTTACAGAAGGGTCCTCAAAAAATATAAATAAATTATAAACTATAAAACTAATACAAAATTAAATATGAATAACACAAGTTAGTAGAGTGGTTTACATCAACCCATGAAACAAAGTATAACTATGAATAAAAGTGAAGAACACAGGTCCGACAAATCAAGTCAGTATATTAGAGAGCACTGAAAAAAAAATCTACAACTGAAGTACAGTAAGCTAAAAAGGATTAACTTAGATTTCAAGGATTAATGAAAATCACTTCACTAAAATAATATATATATGATTTTTTTTTCAGGAGAGAGACAGAGACTATTTCAGCAAAACATGCTAAAAACTACTTTGCAGAGGCATTTTTTAAACTTTCTTTATGATGTCACTTCCCTCAAGGACTTACGTTTACAAAGTCCTGGTCATGATATTCAAGTCTCTGAATGTTTTTTTCTCCACCATACCTTGAAGAACTTATAAACGAAGAAGCCCCTAAAGAGAACTAGAGCAGACAATAGCAATGATTTGGTGGTTCCTAGTATCAAGAGTTCATTTGGTGGAACAATGCAAGTCTATGCAGGAATACCTTGTATTATGGAATACCTTGCTGAGAGAACTTAAGTCATGTGTAAACATTAACAATTTCTGCTCAAGGTCGTCCCATGTTAACCTAACCTTCATGTCTTTGGACTGTGGGGGAGACTGGAGCACCTAGAGAAAACCCATGCAGACACGGGGAGAACATACAAACTCCACACAGAAAGGCCCCTGTCAGCCACTGGGCTCAAACCCAGAACTTTCTTGCTGTGAGGTGATAGTGCTAACCACTACACCACCGTGCTACACCAAAGGGGGTGCATTGGCCAGGAATCAAACTTGGGTCAACTGCTTGGAAGACAGCTATGCTAACCACTATACCACCAATGCAGCTTATGAGTCAGCTTCTTAGATTCTGACTTGTTTATTGAATTTTAATGATTTTTAAAATTTATTTTTATTCTGTTGTGATGTTAGAATTGAAGTAGAATTATTGTTTGTTTGCATTTTTATTGTAAAGTGCTATAGAGCGTACATACAGTTGTGATCAGAGGTTTACAGACAGTGACATGAATGTCATCTTGGATATGAATGTCATGGCAATATTTGGGCTTTCAGTGATTTCTTTGAACTGTTCTTTTTCTGTGGCAGAATGATTGTACAGCATACATCTTTAATTAAAAAACACTAGAATTTGGTGCACAAGTTTTAATTTTCTTTGGGTTTTCTGAAATCAACAAAGGGTCAAAATTATACATACAGGGTCAAAATTTTACATACCGTAAATCCTCTAATATAGGCCGGGGCCTTTATTTCACTCAAGTGCATCTTGGTCCAGGCCATTATTGGAAGGAGGCCAGAATTAGAGGCAGGCCTCTATTTCTATTTGAGCAAAACAGACTACCAGTGGAATGAATAAAAACGAGATTTTGTGTCTATTTGAACCTATAAAATAGGTTCATTTATTGAAAAAGTACAGTTACCATAATGGTATACAGAACATTATCAACAAATACCGGTAATTCAGACATCCTTTCCAGCAGGGTTGAACTGTAAGGTACGCACTAGCGGTGTAATTCCCCCCCCCCAAAAAAAAAAAACGCTTGCGTGCTGCAGTTTCTATGAAGAGTCGATCTATAGGCTTATACACAAAACAACGATAGAACTTTAACTTGAAATTGAACAATAGCCTTCCATGAACACAGGCTGATATTTGAACAACATATGTGAACTACACACGACAATAAACAATAAACTCTTTATAGCCTCGATTAGAATCTAGTGAACTTGCTCAGCACTACCGCACGCACGACTCTGACACACACTGTAGCGCAACGTGGGGTACATAGACTCGCTGAAAAACTCCTCGGGTATTTTTCTGAGTTTACCGAAAATCAGAGTAGAAGGAGCCACCCACCCTCTGTCTGGTTTGAAGCGGTTCTGTAGGACATTGAGCTTTACAGAGTCCGGTGCACATTTTAAGGCATCTGGTTGAAGTTTACCTATGTCTGATAAATCTGATGTCAGTGATAGCGGGCTGACTCGTGGCTCATTAGTAAAGCTATCTGATGGCTCATTTGTCAGCAAGGTGGAGCAACCATCTACTTCTGATCGTAAGGGACATGGGGAGATGTAGGTGTTCTTATATGAAATTCACTGGATGTATGGCTAGTTTCAAACTCAGAGGTAGATGAAGGCAATTCCCTCAAAGGAACTGAGCTAGCATCCAGCTGCAGCGTACTGCTGCTAGGTTGCGGAGGAGTGGAAGCTGCCGGTGCCGTGTTACTAGCTGATACTGGAGAGGACTGGCAAGCAGATGACACCCCTGGATCACTGCTTTTGGACTTTTTCGTAAAAGTCTGAAACAAGCTCGTTTGTTTCAGGGTTCGTTTACTCATTTTTGACTCGCTTCTCAATAAATTCTCGCACAAGCTCTGACTACTGACGATTGTCTGTCTCCGTTTCTCAAAACTGGAGAGAATCTCAGTGGTGCAAGAAAAGTATATCTGCATTGACCAATGAGCTTTCTTGGTCACGCACACCCCGCCCACTCCTGAAGCACACAAATGCGCCGGCGCACACACGTGTCTCTCTCTCTCTCTCTTTCTCAAATTATGTTGCATTGCCAAAGCATTCAGGTAACAATTATAATTTAAAAAAAAAAATCTCTCTCCCCAAGGTACGCCTAGTGCGTACGGCCATACGCCTGGCGGCGCCACTGATCACAATTGTCTTTCAGATCGGAATGATTGTGTAAGGCCACTATGATCTCAGAAACATCGTTGGTTATAGCCCCGGCCTGTATTAGAGTCCGGCCATTATTTACCTCCTCCGACAGCGAGACCGGCCAATATTAGAGTCCCGGCCAGTAATGGAATACAGGCCAGTATTAGAGGATTTACTGTATGCTCACTTGGATTATTAATTCAGAGGTGCTGAAACTTCCAAAATGTCTCTTATCTTGCCAAGGCCAAGGTCTCTTAACTTCGTGTTAGTGATCATGATTGACTACAGCTGGTAGCTTCTCTGTGCCTTCATAAAAAGGGTTTGTTTACATCACTTTGACCAACACACGGTAAAATGGGAAAGTCAAAGGAGCTCAGTGCAGATCTGAGAAAGAGAATCACAGATATACACAACTCCGGAATGTCTCTTGGAGCCATTTCTAAACAACTGCAAATTCTGAGATCAGTTCAAACGATTGTATCCAAGTTATTGTGAGGTGTAGTCACTTTGCCAAGCCACTTTGCCAAGCCGCTTTGCTTCAAGAAAACCCAAACTGTCACCCTCAGCTGAAAGGAAATTGGTTTGGATGGTCAGGAACAACCTGGGAACCACCATGGCACAGCCCTGCCATGAACTGGAAGCTGATGGATCGCTGTCTACAGTTCAGATCACTATGGACTAAGAGGCTGCTATCCAAGAAATAACCCCCTGCTCCAAAATTGACACCTTCAAGCTCAACTAAAGTTTGAAGTTGACCACACAGACAAAAAATAATGAAATAAATAAAAAATAAATAAGCCTTCTGGAAGAAAGCTGTATGGTCAGATGAGACAAAGATTGAGTTATTTGGCCACAATGACCACCATGTACAGAGGAACACTGTACCAGCTGGTGGTGGTAGGATCATTATGCTCTGGGGCTGTTTTGCTGCCAATGGGACTGGTTCATTGCACAAAGTGGATGGAATAATGAAGGAGGAGGACTACCTCAGAATTCTTCAGCATAAACCATCAGAAACTTGAACACGACTTGGGACTTACAACAGGACAATGAACCGAAACACGCATCAGAGCTGGTTCTGGAGGATTACGCAGGCTAACATGAAGATTAAAACAAGTCCTGACTTCAACCCTATTGAAAATATATGGACTGTGCTTATAAGTTGAGTCCATGCCAAGAAAAAAAAAATAATTGAACTCTACCAATTCTACCATGAAGAGTCATGAAATATCCAACCAGAATTCTGCCAGAAGCCTGTTCATGGTAAACAAAAATGTTTGGTCAAGGTGAATCTTGCAAAGAGACATTTTATCCAAATATTAGGTGTGCTGTATGTACAGTGGGGCAAAAAAGTATTTAGTCAGTCACCAATTGTGCAAGTTCTCCCACTTAAAAAGATGAGAGAGGCCTGTAATTTTCATCATAGGTATACCTCAACTATGAGAGACAAAATGAGAAAAAAAATCCAGAAAATCACATTGTCTGATTTTTAAAGAATTTATTTGCAAATAAGTATTTGGTCAATAACAAAAGTTCATCTCAATACTTTGTTATACAGTGGTGCTTGAAAGTTTGTGAACCCTTTAGACTTTTCTATATTTCTGCATAAATATGACCTAAAACAACATCAGATTTTCACACAAGTCCTAAAAGTAGATAAAGAGAACCCAGTTAAACAAATGAGACAAAAATATTATAGGTGGTCATTTATTTATTGAGGAAAATGATTCAATATTACATATCTGTGAGTGGCAAAAGTATGTGAACCTCTAGGATTAGCAGTTAATTTGAAAGTGAAATTAGAGTCAGGTGTTTTCAATCAATGGGATGACAGTCAGGTGTGAGTGGGCACCCTGTTTTATTTAAAGAACAGGGATCTATCAAAGTCTGATCTTCACAACACATGTTTGTGGAAGTGTATCATGGCACGAACAAAGGAGATTTCTGAGGACCTCAGAAAAAGTGTTGTTGATGCTCATCAGGCTGGAAAAGGTTACAAAACCATCTCAAAAGAGTTTGGACTCCACAAATCCACAGTCAGACAGATTGTGTACAAATGGAGGAAATTCAAGACCATTGTTCCCCTCCCCAGGAGTGGTTGACCAACAAAGATCACTCCAAGAGCAAGGCGTGTAATAGTCGGCAAGGTGACAAAGGACCCCAGGGTAACTTCTAAGCAACTGAAGGCCTCTCTCACATTGGCTAATGTTAATGTTCATGAGTCCACCATCAGGATAACACTGAACAACAGTGGTGTGCATGGCAGGGTTGCAAGGAGAAAGCCACTGCTCCCCCAAAAGAACATTGATGCTCGTCTGCAGTTTGCTAAAGATCATGTGGACAAGCCAGAAGGCTATTGGAAAAATGTTTTGTGGATGGATGAGACCAAAATAGAACTTTTTGGTTTAAATGAGAAGTGTTATGTTTGAAGAAAGGAAAACACTGCATTCCAGCATAAGAACCTTATCCCATATGTCAAACATGGTGGATGTAGTATCATGGGTTGGGCCTGTTTTGCTGCATCTGGGCCAGAACAGCTTGTCATCATTGATGGAACAATAAATTCTGAATTATACCAGCAAATTCTAAAGGAAAATGTCAGGACATCTGTTCATGAACTGAATCTCAAGAGAAGGTGGATCATGAAGCAAGACAACAACCCTAAGCACACAAGTCGTTCTACCAAAGAATAGTTAAAGAAGAATAAAGTTAATGTTTTGGAATGGCCAAGTAAAAGTCCTGACCTTAATCCAATTGAAATGTTGTGGAAGGACCTGAAGCGAGCAGTTCATGTGAGGAAACCCATCAACATCCCAGAGTTGAAGCTGTTCTGTATGGAGGAATGGGCTAAAATTCCTCCAAGCCGGTGTGCAGGACTGATCAACAGTTACCAGAAATGTTTAGTTGCAGTTATTGCTGCACAAGGGGGTCACACCAGATCCTGAAAGCAAAGGTTCACATACTTTTGCCAGTCACAGATATGTAATATTTAATAATTTTCCTCAATAAATAAATGACCAAGTATTATATTTTTGTCTCATTTGTTTAACTAGGTTCTCTTTATCTACTTTTAGGACTTGTGTGAAAATCTGATGATGTTTTAGTTCATATTTATGCAGAAATATAGAAAATTCTAAAGGGTTCACAAACTTTCAAGCACCACTGTATACCCTTTGTTGGCAATGACAGAGGTCAAACATTTTCTGTAAGTCTTCACAAGGTTTTCACACACGTTGTTGGTATTTTGGCCCATTCCTCCATGCAGATCTCCTCTAGAGCAGTGATGTTTTGGGGCTGTCGCTGGGCAACACGGACTTTCAACACCCTCCAAAGATTTTCTATGGGGTTGAGATCTGGAGACTGGCTAGGCCACTCCAGGACCTTGAAATGCTTCTTACGAAGCCACTCCTTCATTGCCCGGGCGGTGTGTTTGGGATCATTGTCATGCTGAAAGACCCAGCCACGTTTCATCTTCAATGCCCTTGCTGATGGAAGGAGGTTTTCACTCAAAATCTCACGATACATGGCCCCATTCATTCTTTCCTTTACACCAGGGGTGTCCAAACTGATCCATAAAGGGCCACGTGGCTGCAGGTTTTCATTCCAGCCATGCAGCAGCACACCTGATTTGGCTTATTCAATCAACTGACACACCCACCCTTTAATCAAGGGTGGGTGTGGCTGCAAGTATTTGACTGTGTGAAGACAGTTCAGTTGATTGAATGAGCCAAGTCAGGTGTGCTGCTGCATGGCTGGAATGAAAACCTGCAGCCACACGGCCCTTTATGGATCAGTTTGGACACCCCTGCTTTACATGGATCAGTCGTCCTGGTCCCTTTGCAGAAAAACAGCCCCAAAGCATGATGTTTCCACCCCCATGCTTCACAGTAGGTATGGTGTTCTTTGGATGTAACTCAGCATTCTTTCTCCTCCAAACACGACAAGTTGAGTTTTTACCAAAAAGTTCTATTTTGGTTTCATCTGACCATATGACATTCTCCCAATCCTCTTCTGGATCATCCAAATGCTCTCTAGCAAACTTCAGATGGGCCTGGACATGTACTGGCTTAAGCAGGGGGACACGTCTGGCACTGCAGGATTTGAGTCCATGGCGGCGTAGTGTGTTACTGATGGTAGCCTTTGTTACTTTGGTCCCAGCTCTCTGCAGGTCATTCACTAGGTCCCGCCGTGTGGTTCTGGGATTTTTGCTCACCATTCTTGTGATTATTTTGACCTCATGGGGTGAGATCTTGCGTGGAGCCCCAGATTGAGGGAGATTATCAGTGGTCTTGTATGTCTTCCATTTTCTAATAATTGCTCCCACAGTTGATTTCTTCACACCAAGCTGCTTACCTATTGCAGATTCAGTCTTCCCAGCCTGGTGCAGGTCTACAATTTTTGTTTCTGGTGTCCTCTGACAGCTCTTTGGTCTTGGCCATAGTGGAGTTTGGAGTGTGACTGTTTGAGGTTGTGGACAGGTGTCTTTTATACTGATAATGAATTCAAGCAGGTGCCATTAATACAGGTAATGAGTGGAGGACAGAGGAGCCTCTTAAAGAAGAAGTTACAGGTCTGTGAGAGCCAGAAATCTTGCTTGTTTGTAGGTGACCAAATACTTATTTTACTGAGGAATTTACCAATTAATTCAATAAAAATCCTACAATGTGATTTCCTGGATTCTTTCCCCCATTCTGTCTCTCATAGTTGAAGTGTACCTATGATGAAAATTACAGGCCCCTCTCATCTTTTTAAGTGGGAGGACTTGCACAATTGGTGGCTGACTAAATACTTTTTTGCCCCACTGTATATTTTTGACCCTGTATATATAATTTTGACCCTGTGTTGATTTCAGAAAACCCAAATAAAATTAAAACTTGTGCATCAAATTCTAGTGTTTTTTTTAATTAAAGATGTATGCTGTACAATCATTCTGCCACAGAAAAAGAACAGTTCAAAGAAATTACTGAAAGCCCAAATATTGCCAAGACTTTCATATCCAAGATGACATTCATGTCACTGTATGTAAACTTTTGACTACAACTGTCTATAGTGTTATGTAAATGTAATAAATTATTAAGTCTAGTTTTACTCCTGACTGCTCTGCCCTCCGGATCGTTCCTGATGCCTCACTTCTGCGTGGAGCTTTCATTACCTGAAAATCACCCACAGATAATCTAAAGATCAGCACAAGATTCCTGATCTGTGGATGTTCTTCCTGGGATAGCCTCAAGAATGTGATTGCTTTGGACAGTTTACACTCCAGTGTCCATCACTGAAGAGCTGATCGTTTCAGACTGATACAATAGACTTAAAACTTTAATGATGCTCATACTCAAGTTTCTCTTGCTCACACTATCCAGCATCACCTGGACGAGGACGAGTTCCCTTTTGACTCATCTCAAGATTTCTTCCTTATGTCTTCTCAGGAAGTTTTTCCTTGCCACTGTCACCTCTGTCTTGCTCGTTAGAGATAAATTAAAAACAAATCCATTTAAATTTTCTATCTGGATTTCCGTAAAGCTGCTTTGTGACAATGTCCATTGTTGAAAGTGGTACATACTATAAACAGAATTGACTTGAATTGAGGTTTGCACACCAAGTGCAATCATATTCACTGAGTAATTAAGAACATGTTCTAATGTGAATTCTCTGAACAACATCTACATCCTATCGTAATAAAAAAGTGTCATCTAATTTTGCTTTATATTTTGAGTTGTTTAATTGCAGTATTATTTTCCTCTCTTTTCTACATATCCTTATTTTTATCCCCCTTCAGAAACTGCTGGCCCTCAACTGTATGCATAGTACAGTATTTTCAAGAAGAAGAAGAAGAAATTGTACCTGGCGACTAAATGAGATTTGCCTTTAGCTCATCTGTCTAGGAAAATGTGCCTCATATGATTAGTTAGACATCCACCAATATCAAAATCTAATGATCATCCTTAAAATGTAACATTAGATCTTTTATTTAAGGTTCTTAGCCTTACATGTACAAACCTGTTTGGAGCAAAGAGTCTGCAGTGACCTGGGGATTGAAGGGGGGATTCAAAATTTACATCAATATTTATACAGGGAAAGTTCTGGATATTCAGAGTTGGGTTACGCACGTTTGTATTACACTCATTCAGTTTATTGTAATGAACACCATGTAGATTATTTTTGAATATACTGGAGGTGTCCAGGCTGGGCAGCACAGTGGCGAGCACTGCCGTCTCACAGCAAGAAGGTTCTGGGGTCGAGCCTTACAGCTGACAAGGGTCTTTCTGTGTGGAGTTTGCATGTTCTCCCCGTGTCTGTGTGGATTTCCTCTGGGTGCTCTGGTTTCCTTCCACAGTCCAAAGACATGCAGATTCAGTAAAATACCCAGCTGCTGGAGTCGTACAAGCCAGTGCATACTTAGTGCTGGTCCCAAGCCTGGATAGACTGGGGAGGGTTGTGTCAAAAAGGGGATTTGGTGTAAAACCTATGCCAAATCACATATACAGAATAGATCTGCTGTGGTGACCCCTAACGGGAATAGACAAAAGAAGAAGTAGTACATGTCCAGATCAGTGGAAACTTTTTTTGGACAGTGACATCATTTTAATGATTCAAAATTAAACAACAATAATAATAATCTAGTGGGAAAGCCATGGCATAAAGGTTAGAGACGCAGCTTTAGGACCAAAAGGTTGCTGGTTTGATTCCCTGGACCAGCAGGAATGGCTGAAGTGCCCTTGAGCAAGGCACCTAACCCCCAACTGCTCCCCAGGCTGCTCTGGGTATGTTGTACATCGCTCTGGATAAGAGCATCTGCTAAATGCCATTGACGTAATGGAAATTAGTAGAAAGTATTATCCTACTACTTTAAAATCCACAGTCCATTACTGTAAAGAAGTTCACAATCCACAGAATTCTAGGTCTCCTTCTTATTTATACATTAAAATTGACCATAATACACACAAGACATAACAAACCACACATCGCACATCAAAGAGGGAGAGATGGCACATGGCTTGTTTACACATTTAACAATGCATTGTCTGAATCAGTGTGTGTCAGGGTCCATGACTGCAGGCGCTCTGTATTCACCAGGTCTAATGGGACTGGGCTTGTTTGTCACACTGCAACTTATCAAAGTCAGGAGACGTCGTCGAAAGCACACGTCTCTTCTCTGCGTTTACATCCAACCTACATAATTACTTTGATCTGATGCACACAAGGCCACTGAACCCTGTGGCTGACAGATAAATGAGAGCAAATGGCTGTGTCTGTTGGATTAGTCGGGTTCCCGTGTTGCATTTCACGAGATACTTTTCATGACCCTAAAGACCATTTTACACCAAGAACATCACGGGTCATGTGCACTGAGGTGTGGCACATTCAGTTCTATTCAGTTCTTTGCTTTCTTGCACTGGTTTAATCAATGCAAATATCTATGTGTATAAATATCTGGGTATATCACACAGTTTGTTCATCTAATAATCACTTCTACACTCATGTGCTGTTAAGATTGCATTCTGTAGTGTTTCTAGCCAGAAACCATGGTGCACTAAAATATCCTTATTTTTATTTGAACTAGCTGCTCTGTGGTCTGCTCACATTCCATCTCAAGGCTGCTTTGATTAATTTTGATTCATGGTGTTTTAGATGCAGCGGCGTTGTTGTCTGGTGTACAAGTGACTTCAGCGGGGCTCCAGATTGAAGAAAATAATTGTAACAAGAATAAACTGACAGTTTTATTCATTATTAAATAAATCAAATGAACTCGTTTATAAATAACACTTGGTATAAATAAATAAATAAATAAATAAATCCAACCCCAATTTTGTGAATGTGTGGTCTTAGGGTTGAGGAATACAATGACATAATAGTGATATTATGATAAACGATGTCACAAAAACTTTCCGGTGATATCACAGGTATCACGATATGTTTATGGAAGTGTTTTGTAACTCATTTTAAATACATCTACAGGCTCTAATTTAACACTCAAAACTTTATGCTGAATCTTTAAAATGATGAAAATGTCAAGGAATTTCAATCATTGGAACTATCAATTATTCTTATTATAAATCATTAATGAATGTAAATGTAATATTAGAAAATAATATGTAAAATATTATATATGAGTTACTTAATATTAGAATATTTTATTACTATCACTAAGCAATATTTATTATGTATTACTGAAACTTTATCACGGAAATGTATTTTTTAAAGCTTTAGTTTGAAGTAATTTGTAACAGTTATTCCATGAAATCGAGTTGTACATGAGCTGATAGTCGACGAGGCACATAGCAACGAGTCGGCTATAAGCCATGCACGACAAGATTGAGTGGAATAACTGTTTTATTCTATCCACATTCACTGGATTTTGAGAAACAGAGCATTTTTATTTTTAACAAATTCTATAAACAAAACGTCCGACAAAATTGTTTCCGTTTAGAATGTAAACAAACTGGCGAAATGAGTCGCAATTTGTGAAAAATGCTATAATAATAATTCTTGAAAAATATAAAAAGATTAGCCTGGCTAACGCGACTTCAAAGCTCTCCGAGCTATTGGTCTGGCCAAGATATTAAGCCCAACCGTTTCCCAGAGCCCGTGGTTGACCCGCCTCCCTGAAATGCCTCAGTTTGCTACTGGTCGAAGCCAGAAAAGGCTGTGACGAAGCTTAAACCAATCACATCACTCTTTCCTCTGACGTATGTGATGCGACGGGGCTAACTGGTAGATTAAACTCTTACCGAAGCCAGTCGGGAGCAAGGCGAAAACGTCCTTCCTTTCAATAAATACCTCCAGGGCTGCTCTTTGCTCCGTTTTCAATGAGAACTTCCCGTTGAATGCTTTCAATTCAGCATCTATGCGTAATAGATGCGGAAGCGTGAATGAAGCGCTTCCGGCATAGATTCTGTAAACAATCTATGGCTTCCGGTCGCAGTTCTACTACGTCAGTGCCTTGAACACACCTCTACCCAGGGCTGTTGGAGATACTCAAAGTTGATTGGTTCCCAATTTTTCGGGAGCTTGGAAGAGCTGTAGATAGCTTGCCTGGCCAGACTAAGCTCGCAACAGGCCCTCGTGTTGCGTCACGCTTAGGATGGGCGGGCCCAGGCTATAAAAAGATACGTTCTTACAATCAAATGCTTTTATTCCATATTTTGTTGCTTTTTTGTATTTTGGAGGGTTTTGTTTTCGAGTAGAGTTTTTATTTCGTCCTCGGTTGGTTCAGCAACATGCTGCGCCATTTTCTTCTTCTTTAGGGTTTTTGGTGGTTGGCAAACCAACTTAAAGGTGCATTACTGCCTCTGACTGGGATCGAGTGTGGAACAGGAGATATTGGGAGGGTAACATTCTTTTAGCTATTTCTGTTTCTTTTAAATACTTGATACCAAAGTGATACATCTGACAATCTGCTCCGCCATTTTGTTTTTCTCTACTCATGGTATATGAGCTGATATCCTAGTTGTAGAGTAGCTAATCAGAGCGCGCGATTGCTCATATCCAGTGAATGTGGATAGAATAAATTGTGATACACATCACGTATTTGAGAAATGTCTTATATATTTTTGTCATATATCTGATATATACAGTATCTGTTGTATTGCCCAGCTGTCGTCTAGACCAGTGTTTCCCAATCACTGGGCCGCGGCCCATTACTGGGCTGCAAAGCGCCATCTAGTGAGCTGCGAATTTTTTTTTCAAGTTGAAGTTAATTTTTTACTCATAGTAGGGTACAATTGCTGGGTTGCATCCGACGTCACATCTGCCTCATTGAGCTACGGTCACACTACAGCTCGCTATGCTTTGCGATGGGTTATTGATGAAAATGAGGCATTTTGGTGGCGATATACACGTGAGCTAAAAGTTGTGGTCACACAGTAGATGACTTGACTGTCACACCTTTGGGAGCTTGAGTCTGGCGCACATACCGTATACGGAATCAGCACGCAGAGATGTGGAAGCTGTTTTCACAGAAGCTTTGCAAAGTATTATCATTATCACAGTCACGTTTGCTTCTAGCCATGCTTATAACACTGTTTAAATACTCTGCTTTATGATTCTGCTTTCTATTTTGCTTTTGTAAATATCACGCCTGCTAATAAACACTCTTCCTGCACTTAGATCTGTCTCCCGCCGTCTATCTTGTAGTGTCCTGATCACCAGCTCTTTAACCCAGTCGCATATAAAAAGTTGTTCTCCTCCATGCTCTTACAGGTTTTCATCTGTGTGTCCGTGTAGAACGATGTCTGCAGCACCAGGTAGTTTGAGATGTCGGGGAACTCAACGGATGGATCATTTTCCAATTCACAGGAAAAGTCCTTTTTTGTTAACGTGTATGGATCTACAGTGCCTTGCAAAAGTATTCATCCCCATTGGTGTTTGTCTTGTTTTGTTGCATTACAAGCTGGAATTAAAATGGATTTTTTGGGGATTAGCACCATTTGATTTACACAACATGCCTACCACTTTAAAGGTGCACATTGTTTTTTTTATTGTGACACAAACAATAATTAAGATGAAAAAAACAGCTATCTGGAGTGTGTATCGAGCCACTTTTTGCTACAATAACAGCCGCAAGTCTCTTGGGGTATGTGCCTATTAGCTTAGCACATCTAGCCACTGGGATGTTTGCCCATTCCTCAAGGCAAAACTGCTCCAACTCCTTCAAGTTAGATGGGTTGCGTTGGTGTACAGCAAACTTCAAGTTATGCCACAGATTCTCAATTGGATTGAGGTCTGGGCTTTGATTAGGTCATTCCAAGACATTTAAATATTTCCCTTTAAACCACTCCAGTGTAGCTTTAGCAGTATGTTTAGGATCATTGTCCTGCTACACCATGAACCTTCGTCCCAGTCTCAAACAGGTTTCCTCCAGAATTGTCCTGTATTTAGTGCCATCCATCTTTCCTTCAGTCCTGACCAGCTTTCCTGTCCCTGCAGATGAAAAACATCCTCACAGCATGATGCTGCCACCACCATGCTTCATTGTAGGGATGGTGTTCTCAGGGTGTTGGATTTGCACCAAGTCAAGTCAAGTTTATTTGTATAGCACTTTTAACAATAAACATTGTCGCAAAGCAGCTTTACAGAATTTGAATGACTTAAAACATTTGAATGACTTTGGCCATCATGACATTTCCCATGGTATTTCCCATGATGGCCAAAAAGTTCAATTTTTGCCTCATTTGACGAGAGAATCTTCTTCCATGTGTTTGGGGAGTCTGCCACATGCTGTTGGGCAAAGTCCAAAAGTGTTTTTTAAGCAATGAGTTTTTTCTGACTACTCTTCCATAAAGCCCCACTCTGTGGAGTGTATGGCTTAAAGTGGTCCTATGGACAGATACTCCCATCTCCACTGTGGATCTTTGCAGCTCCCTCAGCGTTATCGTTTGTTGCATCTCCGATTAATGCCCTCCTTGCCCGGTCTGTGAGTTTTGGTGGGCGGCCTTCTCTTGTCAGGTTTGTAGTGGTGACACATTCTTTCCATTTTGCTATAATGGATTTAACGGTGCTCCCTGAGATATTCAAAGCTTGGGATATTTTTATAACCCAACCCTGATCTATACTTCTCCACAACTTTGTCTCTGACCTGTTTGGAGGCTCCTTGGTGTTCATGTCGCTTGCTAAGTAGTGTTGCAGAGTCAGGGTCCTTCCAAAACAGGTTGATTTATACAGACATCATGTGACAGGTCATGTGACACTTTGATTGCACACAGGTGGATCTTAATTAATTGATTATGTGACTTATGAAGTGAATTGGTTGGACCAGCTCTTATTCAGGGGTTTCATATGAAAGGGGGTGAATACTTATACACACTCCAGATTTCTTTTTTTTTCCATTTTAATTATTGCTTGTGTCACAATAAAACAACAAGTGCACCTTTAAAGTGATAGGCATGTTGTGTAAATCAAATGGTGCTAACCCTCCAAAAATCCATTTTAATTCCAGCCTGTAATGCAACAAAACAGGACAAACACCAAAGGGGATGAATACTTTTGCACTGTAATCCCATTGAGTGGTTTCTATATCCACTTCTTTTGAGTGTACTTCTTGGTTTTAATAACTTGCTTGTTTGCTAAACACAAACATAGCAATAAAGTTCTTGTGTTAATGGACCAGACTCCACTTTTGGATCATTAATCCCTTTTGGCTGAGAATGTCCTTCATGCATGGTTTTATGCTGGCTTCCGGTACATCCGTATAGTTTTAAATACAAGACCTACAATTAAAAACAGTTTGTTTTTATTGCATTTATATAATTCCTGGGCTCCCATCTATAACAAGGAGTGATGTTACAGTACATCCCTTTCATACACTTTACAATAGAGTATTAGATTGTAATAGAATAGATGAGCCAAAATAATTGGGGATGCTTTTTAATGGGCCCCGACTCCTTACAAGTATGAATAGGTGGGCCTCAAAGCAGAAAAAGTTGAGAACCTCTGGTCTAGACCACTGCATTTAAAACACAAGTGCTGTCCAAACGCATCAAGTGATAGAAAAACCAGACTGAACTTTCTTCGCTGTCAAATACAATATAACGGAACATAAAAGCAGCAAGCTGCAGTGCAAAAGTCTGAGTCGTGTTTATTCCACAAAGTAATTTCACATTTAAACAGAAAGAAAAATTATAAATTAGAAACATGATGGAAAGAAGTCGAAATAACTGTAAAATGGTTGAAAGATGTTTTTAGAAATTATGGCGTTCAAGTGTTCAGAAGCTAAAATCTGATTTCCTTTCACTTGGTTTTCCGGAGTGATGAGTAAATTGCTGTTTGATCATCTGACCCGTCTTACTGGAACAAACCAAACCTAACCAAACCAAACCAAAGAATCCTAAAATCGCGTCTGCAGAATTTTTTTGAAACCCACAAAATCCTTCCTTCAGTTGCGTGTCAAACTTTATTTGTGCCTGTTCGAATTAGCATTCTGTACACAGTAAAATATTTGTGGGGTTGTTCTGAGTGTGCGGTCTGCTCCTTCTGTAGGTGGCCGGGCTGCAGTTTATTCAACACAATGAGCTGACGCTTACAGCCCTGACACGCCTACGTCTGGAACATCAGCCTACTTCCTCAGCTCTAACACTCCAAGCGCCGAGAGGAAACGCAGATACAGCTTTAATGAGGGCCGTGACCTCTCTGAGAGTAAAGAGAGAGCTGTAACATCTGGACACAGGAATGCCTGTGGTGAGATTGTCATTTTTGTGTTCCTTGGCTAGCAGGTTGAATTGATGCGTGAGAAGGCCTGCTTACCTCGCAGCCAGAAGCTGCAGCAGCTCTTTGCGGTGCTTGACTCGTAATGTGTTGGTCTTGTACTTGGGATTTTCTGCCAGCTCGTTTAGGTTCAGGACCTGCACGTGGACAGAAAGGAGAGCCGAGGGAAAAATCCAACAACGTCCAAAGTCACCAGAGAAATCCACGTCACCAAAAGTGCACTGCAAAAAACTGAAAACTGAATTTGAGGAGAAAATTACTTAATACGAGTGAAATTATCTTGCTGCATGGACAGATCATTTTACTTGACAAAACATCTTGGAATAAGTTGGTTACAATCTAGAACTAGTTTTAATAATCTCAGAGTTGGCGTCTTGTATTCTTCTAATTGGAAACGCTGGATCGTTTCAACTATATTCAAGATATTCTAACGTGTTAAGATATCATTTTCGCAGTGTAGAAGAATACAAGACACCAACTCTGAGAGTATTAAAACTAGTTCTAGATTGTAACCAACTTATTCCAAGATGTTTTGTCAGGTAAAATTATCTGTCCATGCAGTAAGATATTTTCACTCGTATTAAAGGAACAGTCCACCGTACTTCCATAATGAAATATGCTCTTATCTGAATTGAGACAAGCTGCTCCGTACCTCTCTGAGCTTTGCGCGACCTCCCAGTCAGTCAGACGCAGTCAGACGCGCTGTCACTCCTGTTAGCAATGTAGCTAGGCTCAGTATGGCCAATGGTATTTTTTGGGGCTGTAGTTAGATGCGACCAAACTCTTCCACGTTTTTCCTGTTTACATAGGTTTATATGACCAGTGATATGAAACAAGTTCAGTTACACAAATTGAAACGTAGCGATTTTCTATGCTATGGAAAGTCCGCACTATAATGACAGGCGTACTAACACCTTCTGCGCGCTTTGGCAGCGTATTGATATCTGAGCTCCGTATCAATGCGCTGCCGAAGCGCGCAGAAGGTGTTAGTACGCCTGTCATTATAGTGCGGACTTTCCATAGCATAGAAAATCGCTATGTTTCAATTTGTGTAACTGAACTTGTTTCATGTCACTGGTCATATAAACCTATGTAAACAGGAAAAACGCGGAAGAGTTTGGTCGCATCTAACTACAGCCCCAAAAAATACCATTGGCCATACTGAGCCTAGCTACATTGCTAACAGGAGTGACAGCGCGTCTGACTGCGTCTGACTGACTGGGAGGTCGCGCAAAGCTCGGAGAGGTACGGAGCAGCTCGTCTCAATTCAGATAAGAGCATATTTCATTATGGAAGTACGGTGGACTGTTCCTTTAAGGAATTTTCTCCTCAAATTCAGTTTTCTTCTTTTTTTTTTCCAGCGTGGATTTGTTGTATTTTAAGCTTTGATTGGACAAATGGAGCAAATCATGCTTACTATGAAGAAATTAGAAAGATGAGAGGATCCTCCTTACTTTGCACACTTTAACAAACTGATGATCGTTCCCTGCAGCCACAACAATATATCCGTCTCTTGTTTTGAAGCCCTGAACCAATTTAAAAAAAAAAAAAGAAGAGAGAAATGGCAAAAATGGCTTAAAAACTAATGAAATGAAATGTTTCAACATTAAAAACAAATACTATAAACAGCAGTAAACCATAATAAATGAAACAAAGGCAATGTTTAGTGTGAGACGACCCTTTGCTTTAAAAAAAAAAAAAATAGTAGTCTCAGGTCCAATGAGTGCAATTTTATGCGGAAATGAGCTGTAGGTTTTACTGAGCATCTTACAGAACCAGCCCCAGTTCTTCTGGACACTTTGACTGTCACACTCGCATCTTCATTTTGCACCAAAACCCAGCAGCCTTCATTATGTTTTCTTTTTTTAATCTGAAAAGTGGCCTCTTTAACAGTTATTCCACAAAATCGAGTCGTACATGAGCTGACAGCTGATGAGGCGCGTAGCACCGAGTTGGCTATAAGTCATGTACGATGAGATTGAGTGGAATCACTGTTTTATTCTATCCACATTCACTGGATTTTGAGAAACAGAGCATTTTTATTTTTTGCAAATTCGATAAATAAAAACTTCATACAAAATGTCAGACAAAATCATTGCCTTCTTGTGTATAACTCCTGCAATTTTCCTGTTTTTCACAAGTCCTGTACAAAGTCATCAAGGACATCATTCGCTTCTGAAAATGCTGGGTCAGCAGCTATTGTAAAGGCTTCGCTATTAGACGGACTTCTTAAAAACGTATTGATGGCTGCATGAATTGACTTCAGTGGTTTTTTTTTGTGTAGAAAGTGTCGTCTTGCTGTTGTGCCAAGGTCCAGAATAGCTTTAGACATTTATTTAATTCTTCCTTGGACATACAGTTCTGTAATTTTCAAACTTCTTTGAGCTTTTGAACCAGTCTAAAAAAATTCAACAAATTTGAATGCTTAAAGATGAAAAATGTAAACAAACCTATGAAATGACGGGAGCAATTTGTGAAAAATCTGATGATAATAATTCTTGAAAAACAAACAAACAAAAAAAGAAACATTATTACCATTAAATACTTCCATTCCATATTTTGTTGCTTTGTTTTGTTTTTGTATTTTTTTTTTTTTTGGGGGGGGGGGGTTGTTTTCGAGTAGTTTTTATTTCATCCTCGGTTGGTTCAGTAACACGCTCCGCCATTTTGTTTTTCTCTACTCATGGTATATGAGCTGATAGCCTAGTAGTAGAGTAGCCAATCAGACCGTGTGATATGTAAAAGGCTGCTCAGATACAAACTTTTTTTTTTCCCTGTAACATTTAATTTTGTGCTGGAAAACGAACGTTTGGACTCTGAAATGTTTTTGTACCGACTCGATAATGTAAAAGTCATAAAATAGAAATCTATGACAAAGTTTGTATGAAAAAAAAAAGGTGCCTAAGACTTTTGCACAGTAGTGTATATTAAGCATTGCATACAGTACATACAGTAATCCCACTTAAAGTTGTTACATTTTTAATTTCCTCTCATATCCCTATATATAGGGTAAGATAAGACAAGCGTTCTTCAAGAAGTTCTTAAGAGTCCTTAGTTTCATAACAGGGTTCGAGCTTGCAACCCTTTCCCCTTTTCTTCCCCCAAGAGTCCAGTGCTACCAAGTGTGTTATCCAAAATTGGCCATGATTTAACTTCACTACTGTATGTCTTGCCAAGCAGAAATCAGGCAGATCCTCTACAGTCTTGGCTTGGATCGAAGCTTTTTTTTTTTTAAACCTTGGCATCTAAAGCCAGTTTGTTCCATGTCTCATCATTTTCAACCTCAAATAGGCCCATTAGGGGTCTGTACGTGATTTTATGGCAGGTAATTGAAGCCGAAATTGAATAAAAGTCTCCTAAAATTGCCTGATTTCAATCAAATCATTTTTGAACTACATCTTGGTGTCGAAATATCTTGTGGTTGAATGACAGATCAGAAAATGTGTGCTTGCTTCCAGAGGCACACGGATGGAAATCAGTTTTTAAAGTTTAACATAACAGGAATTAGAGAGTATGAATTTTGTTTGTTTGTTTGTTTTCACAATGTAAAATGGCAGATTATTTGATTTTCCACTCCAAATTCATTAAACTTTCTCCTCTAACTGCCTCCCGGAAAGGTCCCAATGTCGTTTGGGAATGTGGCTGAATGTAGGTATACAACTTGACTGTTTAGAGGAGATGCGCTCAAGCTTGTGATCCATTTCCAGGCTGGGATGAGCAGTCACAGAGGCAAGCGTAAACAACAAACTAAAATCAAGGTGAATCAAACAAAAACGCCGCCCACGAGGGGTCTACTGAAGCACCGATGCCAGAGCAAGCCGCGTGGGAACTAGCCTGAAGGCGAGACCTAACCATCATGGAACACCATCAAACATAATTACTCCTCCTGTCATCAGATCGGCTCGAGTGATTTTCCTATCTTGGGACAAATTTTGCTAAACAAAACAAAACAAAAAAAAAACAGTCTCACTAAGCATGTCCTCTTTAGATTCAACACTCCAAACCTTCATTCTTCTAAGTCAAGATGTTACAAATAATTCTGGAATGTCATGGAAAATCTTGTCGCCTTAAAAGTGCAGTTTATTATTGAGTCACCTATCTTAACCATATCATTTTGTCTACATTATAAAGCAGTTATCGAAGGTGAATGAATGAACTTCAAAAGACAGAAAATGAAGACGCTGGTGAGGAAGTGACTGTTTAGAGCTTCTGTAAAGTAAGTAATAACAGGAACTAACTTGTTTCATTTACGTTCTGCATCATTAAATATAACCCCGTCAGACACAAGGAAAAATGCTATGGAACTTCATGTGTACAACTGTACCGATTATGTCCGAAGCCGATAACTATAAACAGATTAAATAAAATAAAACAAGTATGACGTTCAAAAAGTCAGGAACCATTTAGAAACTATAACTACATACAGGACTGTACAAAAGTCTAAGGCACATGTAAAGAAATGTGTTTGACCAAAAATGGCTTAAAAATAATGAAATGAAATGAAATGTTTCAACATTAATAAAATACTATAAACAGTAATCAGTAAGCCATAATAAATGAAACAGTCAATATTTGGTGTGAGACGACCCTTTGCTTAAAAAAAAAAATAGCAGTCTCAGGTCCAATGAGTGCAGTTTGATAAGGAAATGAGCTGTAGGTTTTACTGAGCATTTTACAGAACCAGCCACAGTTCTTCTGGACACTTTGACTGTCACACTCGCTTCTTCATTTTGCCCCCAAACCCAGTAGCCTTCATTAATTTGCGCTAGCAGTGCCTGCACAAATTGTTACTCTCACTCAGGATCTTTGTACTTTATTATTATTATTATTATCCGAACGTTTTTTCAGACGCTATTTCTCCCTCAGTTTTCAACCAATCATCACCAAATTTCGCATGAAGAATACCTCTGGACTAAATTAAGTTGCTATGACTTTTGGTGCTGATCTGGATCACTGATCCAGAATGATCCATGAAAAACGGGCTTTTTTTCCTTATTAAGCATCATTCTCTAACTCTTACCGGTCCGGATCTATAGAGTATGGTGACCAGACGTCCCAGACGTCCCAGTTTGCAAATTACTGTGACTTTTGTCACCATCTCTATCTAGTTATGTTTTCTTTTTTAATCTGAAAAGTGCTTTCTTATGTAATATGCTGCTCAGATACAACCTTTTTTTTTTCCGTAACATTTAATTTTGTGGGTGGCACGGTGGTGTAGTGGTTAGCGCTGTCGCCTCACAGCAAGAAGGTCCGGGTTCGAGCCCTGTGGTCGGTGAGGGCCTTTCTGTGCGGAATTTGCATGTTGTCCGTGTGGGTTTCTTCCAGGTGCTCTGGTTTACCCCACAGTCCAAAGACATGCAGGTTAGGTTAACTGGTGACTCTAAATTGACCGTAGGTGTGAATGTGAGTGTGAATGGTTGTCTGTGTCTATGTGTCAGCCCTGTGATGACCTGGCGACTTGTCCAGGGTGTACCCCGCCTTTCGCCCGTAGTCAGCTGGGATAGGCTCCAGCTTGCCTGCGACCCTGTAGTACAGGATAAAGCGGCTAGAGATAATGAGATTAGATTTAATTTTGTGCTGGAAAACAAACGTTTGGAACTCTGAAATGTTTTTGTACTGACTCGATAATGTAGAAATCATAAAGTAAAAATCTATAACAAAGTTTGCATGAAAAAAAACAGGGTGCCTCAGAATTTTGCATCGTACTGTATACTTCATTTTGTATTTATTATCATTCTTATACAGCATGTTCAACCTTGCGTATACGTTTTTTTTTTCTCAGCTTCTGTTTCTTTTCCTTTTTTTGTGGATTGTGTTCATCATATTTAGATCGACACATTTGTGCAGCGTATTCCCAGTGAGTCCTGATTTTTTCGACACCCTGTATAATTGTTTTCTCGTTAACATGGGGAAGCTGTGGTCTAATGGTTAGAGAAGCCACTTTGTGACCAAAAGGTTGCTGGTTTGATTCCCTAGAACAGTAGGAAAAGCTGAAGTGCCCTTGAGCAAGGCACCTATCCGCCCCCCAACTACTCCGCAGGCTGCTCTGGGTTCTGGATAAGTGTGTCTGCTAAATGCCATTAATGTAAATATTTTAGTGCTGCTGTTTTACAATAGGAATTAATCACTTTGGGTCATGCTGTTAATGGAAAATAATCAACTTGTGGCTGGTGATATGATTGCAACTCCACCTTTGTGTCAGGAAACATCACACCAGCCTGTCGTTAATCGGCTTTATTTGGACTTGTGAGCAAATCCTGGATGTTTAAGGAGTTAAAAAACAAAAACCTGATTTAACCCTTTGATGCAAAACATATGCACACCCCTTCTAATGCACAACATGGGTCAAAAATGACCCACATTCATTTTCCAAGTTATTTCATGCTGACTGAGTTTTTCTTTGCTCTATCTTTTGAAATCAATTTATTTTATAATTGAATATTCAAAGTATTCTTTAAATATCTTGTTTTTAATTACCACAAATCATTAATTTAATTTTTTCTTTCCTACTTTATGAACAAAAATACTTTTTATATTACTACACATGGGTCATCCAAGTGTGATTTAAAATTAAATGTCTTAATACTATAATAATAATTTGTTTCAAGTAATTAGTTTAGCAGTGAATGGGGCCAGTTATTTATTAATTAACTATGTAGTTAGCTAAGCCAACTACAATAAAATTAGCTAACTAAAGTAGAATATGTCAACAGCTCGGTAGCTAATAGTAATTACTTGTAACTTTCTGACAAGTAATCTACTCACTCTCAAGGTAACCTAAACATAATCCATTTTTTTCTAAGGTAATGTTAGAACAATTGAAAAACATTACTTCCATGTATTAGATGGGCAAAGGGCGCTGTGCTGAGCTGTGAAATGTCCGACACAAGCACAATTCACAGTTCCCACCAAACGCTGTAGTAAATGCATGCGGGTCGTTTCTGACCCATGTGTGTAAACTTGATGTAGAATTACAAAAGCTGTGCTTGTTCATAACTTAAGAAAGGAAAAATACAAATGATGATTTGTGCTAAACAAAAACAAGATATTTACTGCATATTTGGAAAAGTAAATGACAAAATGAATTTATTTCAAAAGTATATCATAGAAACACTCAGCCATACATGAAATAACCTGGAAAATGAATGCAGGTCATTTTTGACCCATGTTGTGCATTAGAAGGGTAGTGATACAAAAAGGGTTTTTATTCAAAAAGTAAGAAAGGAAAAAAAATAAAATAAGGATGTATGATGATCAAAAACAAGTTAATTGAGGAATACCTTGAATACTGAATGATGGAATTAATTTATTGCAAAGATATAGAAGATAAAAACTCAGCCGGGTCACTTTTGACCCATGTTTTGCATCAAAGGGTTAATAGCGACAGTGCTAGAGTGCCAAACACCAAAATGTTCTCGACTCCAGCTTTCTTGCCATACTTTGTCTCACTATGTCGTGTGTGTGTGTTATAGCTACTACAGGCTGTAAAATGTGAATAAGGAACAGTGCACACTCCTGAGTGAGCCACACAACATTCAAGTACGTCAAACGATCTCATAACTCTCACTGTCCGAAGGTTTTGCAAGAAACACATTAAAATACCTGAATTACATCAATTTACACGTAAATGCCTTGGAAATGCACTATAAACAAAAGTGGTGAAACTAGCACTGTTTTTTTTTTTAAGAAGTTTAGTGGCTGGTGATCCAGGCGCTCTGCACAGGCCTACACTGAAAACAGCAGTTCATGTTCACAAATACAGACGGGTGTGAAATTTATGACATTACTTTACAAGCAGAGGTTCAGTGCTGCTGTTCTTCTCTCCAAACACAGACGATTTTACAGTGGATGCAATCGGTACATCTGCACCCTCTACTGATGATACTAAAAGGTTTTTTTTTTCTTCTCCACATAATAAATGGGTCTCAGTCACTGACTTTGCACTGTATGACTAATTAATTTGAAATGAGTCATTTAAACAAAACAAAACAAAAAAAATTGGGTTGCAAAGATTAAATATACAAGATAAGGATAAATTTGCATGTAGAGTACCAGTCAAAAGTTTGGACATGCCTTCTAAGCCAATGTTTTTTTTCTTCATTTGTATTTATTAAAAGACACTTCAAAATTAAACCGATTCAAAATTAAAATTATTTTGATTAACTTGTATTTTTTTGTGCATGTGTCCATATCATATTAAGAACATTACATGGAGGGGCAGCATAGTGGTGTAGTGGTTAGCACTGTCGCCTCATAGTAAGAAGGTTCTGGGTTCGAGCCCAGTGGCCGATGGGGGCCTTTCTGTGTGGAGTTTGCATGTTCTCCCCATGCCCGTGCGGGTTTCCTCCGGGTGCTCTGGTTTCCCCCACAGTCCAAAGACATGCAGGTTAGGTTAACTGGTGACTCTAAATTGACCGCAGGTGTGAGTGTGAATGGTGGTTTATCTCGATGTGTCAGCCCTGTGATGACCTGGTGACTTGTCCAGGGTGTACCCTGCCTCTCACCCATAGTCAGCTGGGATAGGCTCCAGCTTGCCCTCGACCCTGTACAGGATAAGTGGCTACAGATAATGGAAGGAACACCACATGAAGACGTGAAGTTTATTTTCTCATGATGAAAAACATATCACTCATTTGCATCACTCACATGTGAACATATTCACCACTCGAACATAAACTTCATATCTTCGCACCACTGTGTAATAGCCTCTCTCTCTTTCATATATATATATATATATATATATATATATATATATATATATATATATATATATATATATATAGTGACTTGTGACTGCACAATATTACACATATCTATCTATCACAAGATTTCTCATACACTGTCAAATTACATAAATAACCCATCTGCCCCATTTGCAGGCTGATATTTCACTGTTTAAATGTCTTCATGTTGTCACTAACTATTCAATTCACTATTTCAAAGCACAATTGGACAACACTCAAACATCAATCAGCATTCCAATGTTCATTTTCTATGCTGCTTATCTACTAAGGGAGCTGGAGCTAATCCCAGCTGACTTCAGGCGAAAGGAGGGCAACATCCTGGACAAGTCACCAGCCAATTGCTGGGTTTCAGTCGTGTGACTTTTCTTAGGCCCTGTCCACACGGCAACGGATTCAGGTGAATCTGATAAAATTGTTTATCATTTCGGCCTGGCGTCCACACGGCACCGGCGTTTTGGGTGCCCCAAAATGAAATCTTTTGAGAATGGGTTCCAGAGTGGAAAAATCTGGCAACGGCGCCGTTGCAAAGTCGTCTGGATGAGGAGAACGGATTTGTTTACGATGACGTCACAACCACATGACTGTCAGTGCTTCACGCCGGGTAGAAGTGTAACGAACTCGATGCGAGTTGTCAACAAATCCTATAACTTGGTTCATGAAACGCGCTTACAAAATATTTTCACTGCTTTCCAAAAACAAAAACAATCCCGCCAGCAAAAATAGGGGGAAAAAAAGGAGTGATCTCACCTCTTCAGATGTCGGTTTAAGTCCGACAATACTTTCCTCAAAAAGGGTGTAGAAGAACAAAGTAATCCATCAACGTGTAGCATTCAATTTATTCCGGACCATTAAATAATTCTGGAGGATATCAGAATGTTGGCGTACCGGCTTCCATCTACCCCCATTCATTCCTCTTTCCGCGTCTTTCGTTTTACGCTACTGATTAATAATCAAAACTTTATGTGGCTAATGCTACAGAAGAAGGGGTTTATGCGCATGCATCTACTTCTTCTATTGTTCTGGTGTCTCCGATGGGACCGTCTTACAGCGCATGTAGAGGTGTAGCATGTGTATTGCATCGTTTTCAGCAAGCGTTGCGTTGCCATATGAACCTGATATTTTACTGATCCGTTGCCCATGTGGACGCGATATAAAAAAAAAAAAACATCTCGTTGCCGTTGTCGTGTGGATGTAGCCTTAGCGGTTTTACCGGAAGTGAAATAGCTGGTGGTCTAAACGGCTGCCGTAGTGCAAACAACTAGCAATAACTTAGAGTTTGCTCGTAATCTAGAAGCTACTGATGGCTTTAGATATATTCAGAAGATTGCTATGTGCAATGGAATCGACCCCTACAGTCTGGGAAAGAAGGATTTGTCATACGATCTTGAAAACGACCCTTCAGCCGAGTTCCCTGACATCTCGAAATATCTGGTGTTGCAGACGTCCTTCTACACCGCAAAACAGATGAAAGTGTGGAAGAGTACGGAGGCTTATAACTATTTTGTATGTGGCTGGGTAAAGGACCTTGGTATCAAGTCGCTGCCGAATGAATCCTGTATTGTTTTTGCCCGTGTAAGTATGTTTTTTTAAAGCTTTTTGTTTGCATCTTTACAACAAAGCACTGCAAATTGAAGTGTAAACAAACAACAATTCACTTGATTCTCACTTGTGTTGGCTCTTATCTCTCAGCTAAATCATTCACAAAGATCATCAGAAACCCCTTTAAAGACCTGGATCTTAGTTAAACAAGACGGACAAGTGATCACGGCGCATTGTAACTGTACGGCTGGGTAAGAATTTTGTCGTGACCTTCATGCATATGGACTTTGTGAGGAGTGAGGAGTAAACAAAGAAACAGCTGGGGACTTTAGCGCTTCGTTGACTAAAAAAAAAGCACCATAAAATAACGACACATAGCAAGAAAAGTACTTGGGAAACACTAAGGACGTAGCTGAGAGGGAAATACAAACCTTTCACCAAGTGATCACTGCAAACTCAAGCATGCTTCGATTTCAGTGAGAGGTTCAAAAGCCACCTTTCTCGACGTCTTTTTGTGAAATCCTGTGTTCGTTCACCCTTTTTTATTAGTTCATGGGGAACTCTGAAGAAACTTTTATCAGTTTCATGGTCTGATCAATTCGAACAACCTAAAATAATGCAAGCGTAAGGCATTTTTCATGCGAGCAATGCACCTTCTCTGTACAAATGCTTTGTCAATGGAGCTTTGGTAGACCACCAGCTAAAGTTTTGAATAACTAATGAGGCAGATGTGACGTCACATGAAACCCAGCAATGAGCAATTTAGAGGAGCCAGTTGACTTAATTTGCATGTCTTTGGACTGTGGGTGGAAACCAGAGCACCTGGAGGAAACCCACACAAAACATGCAAACTCCTCAGACAGACCCCAGCCAACCTCCCGGTTTGAACCCGGAACCTTCTTGCTGTGAGACAACAGTTTTGCACTGTAGCACAACGTCACCCTCAGCTTCTCCGTTTACATTTCAAAGGTGACCAGATGCACAGTATTAGAAAAACAGTGACCGCCATTGATTGGACATTTCATGGTGAGTGCACTGCTCTGTGGATTGGTTTGCTTGAACGTTGCATGTATTGTCACTTAACAGATGCCCCTTTTCCACCAAAGCAGTTCCAGGGCTGGTTCGGGGCCAGTGCTTAGTTTGGAACCGGGTTTTCTGTTTCCACTGACAAAGAACTGGCTCTGGGGCCAGAAAAACCGGTTCCAGGCTAGCACCAACTCTCTGCTGGGCCAGAGGAAAGAACCGCTTACGTCAGCGGGGGGGCGGAGTTGTTAAGACCAACAACAATAACAAGACCGCGAAAGATCGCCATTTTTAAGCGACGAGAAGCAGCAGCTGTACAAACGCGAAGTCAGCCATTATTATTATTGTTATTGTTTTTGCTGCTGCTGCTTCTTCCGTGTTGTTTTTGCTTCGATATTCGCGCCAAGGTTTATGCAAACGTAGCGACGTAACTGACATATACAGCGACGTAATGACGTATACAACGACGTAACTGACGTATACAGCGACGTAATGACGTGGCTTCCCTTAGCACCGTGAGCTATGGAAAAGCAAACTGGTTCTCAGCTGGCTCGCGAGTTGAACGAGTTGTGAACCAGCACCAGCACTGGCCCCGAACCAGCCCTGGAACTGATTTGGTGGAAAAGGGGTAAGAGAAAACCAACAACCTGAGATGTGTAAAACAAACATCAACCAGAAAGAAATGTATTTTATTTTTAATTTTCTTTCTTCTTTTTGGCTGCTTGAGGGTGGCATCGTGGTGCAGTGGATCCACCATAAATCCGACCAGGATAACTGACTGAAAATGAATGAATGATGGAGCTTATTAAGTCAAAGGCTATTGTGGGTGACCAGGAAAAATGATTTCTGATTATTTGACAACATTAAAATCATTTTGCTTTGATTAGGGCATACTGGGTAATTGATACTGTATATTGATGGAACAGTGGTATGATATGGGGCGTAGCCATGGGCTGAAGTTGAGAGAAGCAGCCTTGTGTTCAAAGGGTTGCTGGTTCGATTCCCAGAACTGGCAGGAACAATATGAGGGTATCATGGCTGGGTATCATGCCTAACCCCCAGCTGCTCCCTGGGCACTGTAGCATAGCTGCCCATTGCTCTGGGTATGGGCGTGTGCTCATTGCTCACTTGTGTGTTCACTGCTTCAGATAGGTTAAACACAGAGGAGGAATTTCGCTGTGCTTGAGTGTACATGTGAAAAATAAAGGCTTCTTCTTTCTTTTAAATTATGTTGATGCATTAATACTTGCACAGCTGGTCGAGATGC
Organism: Neoarius graeffei; assembly: GCF_027579695.1. Classification (NCBI taxonomy): domain Eukaryota; kingdom Metazoa; phylum Chordata; class Actinopteri; order Siluriformes; family Ariidae; genus Neoarius; species Neoarius graeffei. Next base: position 89,100,640 of record NC_083573.1, read on the forward strand.
ACTACCCAGACTAGGTCACCATTGGAGGGTTCAGTAAACATTAATGTTGGTGGTGCCAATAATGTTAAAAATCAGTGGTCTGATTAAAAAAATAAAAATAAATAAAATAAAATGCGGCGGCACGGTGGTGTAGTGGTTAGCGCTGTCGCCTCACAGCAAGAAGGTCCGGGTTCGAGCCCCGTGGCCGGCGAGGGCCTTTCTGTGTGGAGTTTGCATGTTCTCCCCGTGTCCGCGTGGGTTTCCTCCGGGTGCTCCAGTTTCCCCCACAGTCCAAAGACATGCAGGTTAGGTTAACTGGTGACTCTAAATTGACCGTAGGTGTGAATGTGAGTGTGAATGGTTGTCTGTGTCTATGTGTCAGCCCTGTGATGACCTGGCAACTTGTCCAGGGTGTACCCCGCCTTTCGCCCGTAGTCAGCTGGGATAGGCTCCAGCTTGCCTGCGACCCTGTAGAACAGGATAAAGCGGCTAGAGATAATGAGATGAAATGAGAAAATAAAATGCTGGTCAGTATCTCGCTGGATTTGGATCGTATCCCAGGAACACTGGGCATGACACAGGAAAACACCCTGAATAGGATCCCAGTCCATCACAGAGCTGAAACAAGCTTACTGAGTAAAATACTGTATATACAGTGCTCTGATTAAGCTCAAAACATTACGCATTGTGTTATTACGTTTATATTTTCATTGCTGCTCATTTGAAAGACTTTGGTGCCAATAGTTATGAGTTGACTGAGTTGTTCCAGTATCACCCTCTAAGGCATGAAAACACAACTATTAAATAATACGAGTACATCAAGGCCTAAAACCAAAGCTGCTTTAATTTAAACACCATGTGAAAGGTCAGTGTTGCTTTATTGCTCTTTCCTGTTGTGCTTCTTAAGCTTTGCTGAAGTGACAAAAAGACCGAGCGTAACCAAACCCTGTAGGCTCGCCTGCTGCTCGCACGGGTTTGCTTCTGAGAGATCACGCAAAAGTTGAAGACTTTTGAACTTTTGCTGACTCTGTGCACGATGTCCTGAACTCCGGTTTGCCTCTTTGCCGCAAATCCCATCAAAGCCAATGTGCATGAAATGCAGTCGTGAAGTAAATGATGTGAAAGACACATTACTATGAAAAATCTGTGCGGTTATTTAGTGACTGACTTAGCCCCGCCCCTTAACCACATCTAAAATGTCTTCCAGAAGATCAACATGACAGAAATCTGTCATGAAGGAGAACTTTAATCCATGGGATTTGTAAGGAAGGAACCACTTGGATCCTGGATCCAGTTTAACTCTCCAACTACAATAAATATTACACTTGGTCTCGAGACAGATTTTAAATCATCTGTTTTATTTCTGGTCAGAACCCGGGAAAGAAATTTCCGCCTCAACGTCCATCACATTCTTTTCCCAGAGAACGTTTCTGACAAGGTTGAGCAATTAACGCACACTAACTATATTCCTGTCTCAAATGTACTCTAAATGGTCAAAGGTCATATGGAGTTTGTTCACTCTGTCAGGTTGCTCCAGCCTTTGGCTGACCCCGAGTGATAAACACAGCTCAATAATGGGCTCACATGAGACAAAGGTCTGAGGATTGTGTGGCCTTTTCATTCCCATCCCATTCAACAAATGAATGGGATGGGAATGGAGCCAGGAGAAGCTCCAGAACATGCCAGTAGAGGCGAACAGTCTGATATGGAAAATGTGAACAGTCATCTGGAAAAAGAATGACCAATTAATAGAGAATTTTTATATACAGGCGCCATCCACTTTAATATGAACACTAGAACGTCAAGGGCATAGTAGCTCATCTGACCTGCCATCAAAACAACCACGACTACCCAAAACATCAAACAGAACTGAAATGTGACGATGTAAGAGAGGACCAACCTCCACAACAAATTGTTTACAACAGGAAAATCAACAACGGACAAAATTTTGTTCCCCGAGGGAAGATCTACCCAAAACTTCGATCAGAACTGATTTCGCATAATAAATGAGAGAGGAGATACAATTCTAGTCAGAAGAAAATGTGTTAAGGCAGGGTTTCTCAACCACTGGGCCGCGGCTCATTAGTGGACCGTGAACCGCCATCTAGTGGGCAGCAAATTTTTTTTTTCAAGTTGAAGCTAATTTTTACTAGTAGATTTTGTTTTTACTTGTACAATTGCTGGGTTGCATCCGACGTCACATCCACCTCATTAAAGGAAAAGGCAACTTTTGTACAGTGTGTGTAATAGGAGAAAAACATATACGTAATCAATTCCGTTAATTATTTCCATTATATATCGAACATGAAAAAATATTTTTAACTTTGAAATCATGAATTGACACAGAGGAGCCGAAGTTGGAGGAGTCAGCCATTTTGAGATTGTGGGCAACTATAAACCAATCAGAATCTTTCGTTAATGCGCCTCCCTCTGATCTGTGACGTCACTGGGCCCATGAAAACAGTGTTTACAGCCAGATCACTGTGATGACAGTAAGGAGTCCTGGCGGGTGGCTTGTATTCGATTCGTTTATATTCCGACCTTGTCAGCTGTCAGATTTATGTTCATGGACCCGGTAAGCTGGTAAATAATATATATATACACGGAGTGCAGAATTATTAGGCAAGTTGTATTTTTGAGGATTAGTTTTATTATTGAACAACAACTATGTTCTCAATCAAACAAAAAGACTCATAAATATCAAAGCTGAATATGTATGGAAGTTAGAGTGGGGTGTTTTTAGTTTTGGCCATTTTAGGAGAATATGTATGTGTTCAGGTAACTTTCACTGTGCAGAATTATTAGGCAACTTAATAAAAACCAAATATGTAGCCATTTCACTTATTTATTTTCAGCAGGTACACTGATATGACAACTCCAGATTTGCAAATAAACATATCTGACATTCAAACACAAAACAAAAACAAATCAGTGACCAATATAGCCACCCTTCTTCATGAGGACACTCAAAAGCCTTCCATCCATAGATTCTGTCAATTTCTTTATCTGTTCACGACCAACATTGTGTGCAGCAGCAACCACGGCCTCCCAGACGCTGTTCAGAGAGGTGTACTGTTTTCCCTCTTTGTAGACCTCATGTTTTATAATGGACCACAGGTTCTCTATGGGGTTTAGGTCAAGTGAACAAGGGGGCCATGTCATTATTTTTTTCACCTTTCAGACCTTTACTGGCTAGCCACGCAGTGGAGTATTTGGACGCATGAGATGGAGCGTTATCCTGCATGAAAATCATGTTCTTCTTGAAAGATGCTGACTTTTTCCTATACCACTGCTTGAAGAAGGTTTCTTCCAGGAACTGGCAGTAGGTCTGGGAGTTGAGTTTGAGTCCATCCTCAACTCGAAAAGGTCCAACAAGCTCGTCTTTGATGATACCAGCCCATAGCAGTACTCCACCTCCACCTTGCTGGCGTCTGAGTCGGAGTGGAGCTCTGTGCCCATTACTGATCCAGCCACAGGCCCATCCATCTGGCCCATCAAGAGTCACTCTCATCTCATCAGACCACAGCACCTTAGAAAAATCAGTCTTAAGATATTTCTTGGCCCAGTCTTGACGTTTTATCTTGTGTGCCTTACTCAGTGGTGGTCGTTTTTCAGCCTTCCTTACCTTGGCCATGTCCCTCAGTATTGCACACCTTGTACTCTTTGACACTCCAGGAATGTTGCAACTCTGGAATATGGCAGAACTGGATGCTAATGGCTGCTTGTTAGCTTCACGCTTGATTTTCCGCAGATCATGTGCAGTTATTTTGCGCCTTTTTTTTCCCCACACGCTTCTTTCGACCCTGTTGACTATTTGCAATGAAACGCTTGATTGTTCGGTGATCACGTTTCAACATCGTCGCAATTTCAAGAGTGCTGCATCTGTCTGCAAGACATCTCACAATTTTATACTTTTCAAAGTCTATGAGATCTCTCTTCTGACCCATTTTGCCAGAGGAAAAGAGGTTGCCTAATAATTATGCACACCTGATATAGGGTGTTGATGTCATTAGACCACACCCCCTCTCATTACACAGATGCACAGCACCTGATATACTTAATTGGTAGTAGGCTTTCAAGCCTAAACAGCTTGGAGTGGGACAACATGCATTAAAAGGATGTTGTGGTCAAAATACTCACTTGCCTAATAATTCTGCACTCAGTGTATATTTTCTTTACCAAATTCTAACAGAAAACGAGAGCGCCCGAAAGGGAAAACCGAGCCGAGCTGCTTCACGCATGCGCAGTAGGCTTGGCAGGACAAATCCAAATAGGAGTCATTCAGGATTCAGCCATGTTTTTGCTCCGTGTTTTTACTCGACCAAAGTTATACAGTATTATGAGCTTTAAGTTGCATAAATAAAACCATTTGGTGAAACTTTGAAGAAGCGATTGTACTGGTTTTTTACCTTATTACCATAAAGCACTGAAGAGTTCTTTTCAGTGGTGGGCCGCATGACGTCACGCAGTAGATCAATATGGCGGAACGCATCTTCGCTGAGCTCAGCGCAAGCCCATATTATTAAAAGTTAAAAGATACTGTTGTGCGGTCTGTTCTTTCTCTATAAATTCCATGATCGATTACTTTATATATTTATCTATCTATTTGTGGTGATTTTGTACAAAAGTTGCCTTATCCTTTAAGCTACAGTCACACTACAGCTCGCAATGCTTTGTGATGGGTTATCAATTAAAATGAGGCATTTTGATAGCGATATACACAAGCTAAAAGTTGTAGTCACACAGTAGGTGAACACTTGACTGTTACACCTTTGTACGCTTGAGTCTGGCGCAGCTCGAGCAGCCACGCGCTTGGGACCCGGCCGTTATAGGAAACACCCGACACTGATTTCAGCGCAATCAGCATGCACAGATACGGAAGCTGTTTACACAGAGGCTTTGCAAAGCATTATCATTATCACTGTCACGTTTGTTTCTAGCCATGTTTATAACGCAGTTTAAATAGTCTGCTTTCTGTTTTGCTTTTGTAAAAAAAAAAACTACTTGGAAGATGCTCTGGACACTTACAGTAATACATTTATGGCTGAGGACTACAGTCGACTTGCTAACTTTAGGGCTGCAGTTGTCATGAACAGTTTTGCACTCAAGTTTCCATCAATGAACAGTTTATAACTTCAACAAAACAGACTTCATGTTAAAACGATAATGAATTTCCCGGTTACACAGTTGTACTTTGTGACTCTATAGGACACCGTTATAGAAGCGAGTTATTTATAATCACGTCTGTTATCACCTAAATGAGGATGGGTTCCCTTTTGAGTCTGGTTCCTCTCAAGGTTTCTTCCTCATGTTGCCTGAGGGAGTTTTTCCTTGCCACTGTCAACACAGGCTTACTCATTAGGGATAAATTAGGGATAAAATTAGCTTGTGTTTAAAGTCTTTAATTCTCTGTAAAGCTACTTTGCGACAATGTCTATTGTTAAAAGCACAATACAAATAAACTTGACGACTTCAATATCACGCCTGCTAATAAACACTCTTCCTGCACTTAGATCCGTCTACCGCCGTCTATCTTGTAGTGTACTGATCCCCAGATCTTTAACCCAGCCACATATAAAAAGTTCCACTCCTCCATGCTCTTCCAGGTTTTCATCTGTGTGTCCGTGTAGAACGATGTCTGCAGCACCAGGTAGTTTGAGATGTTGGGAACTCAACAGATGGATAATTTTCCAACTCATAGAAAAAAATCCTTCCTTGTTAGTGTGTAAGGATCTATCCCATTGAGTGGTTTCTATACCCACTTCTTTTGAGTGTCCTACTTGGTTTTAATAACTTGTTTGTCTGTTGTACACAAACATGGCAATAAGTTCTTGTGTTAATGGACCAGACTCCACTTTTGGATCATTAATCCTTTTTGGCTGAGAATGTTCTTCATGCATGGTTTTATGTTGGCTTCTGGCACATCCGTACAGTTTTAAATACAATACCTACAATTAAACACAGTTTGTTTTTATTGCATTTATTAATTCCTGGGCTCCCATCTGTAACAGGGAGTGATGCTGCATCCCATTAATACACTTTACAGTAGATTATTAGATTCTAATAGAATAGATGAGCCAAAATAATTGGGGATCTTTTTTAATGGGCCCCGACTCGTTACAAGTGTGAATCGCTGGGCCTCAAAGTAGAAAAGGTTGAGAACCCCTGTGTTAAGGTAACCTAATTAGCAGCTCGTTAGCAAAAAATTGACAATACAATGACTAAGTGTTGTACAGAAGGTCTAGTTCTTTCAAATAAAACAATCAGAACCGAAATCCACTGAGAACTGAGGGAGGAGATATGATTTGACTAAGTCAAAGTCCTAAACAAAGTCCTAAACAATTTGTTTACACCAAGAAAATCAACAAACAAACTACCAAGTTTTGTTCCCCGAGGGAAGATCTACCCAAAACATCGATCAGAACTGGAATCGGATGGGAAATGAGAGCGGAGATTTGTTAATTTGGCGTAATTAGTAACTTGTTAGCAAAAAGTTTGACAAAACTACAAAGAAGTTTTGTGCAGAGTGAGGAGTTCTTTCAAACAAAACAATCAGAACGGAAATCCGTGGAGAATTGATTGAGGAGATACGATTTAACTGAATTCTGGATGACGGATGCCACGCCATGGCAACAACTCATCGGCCTGATAGCCAGATGAGGTAACAACTAGTACACTTGCACATTCATGTAGCTATCCATGTGGTAGCAAAACAGTGCATAAAATCATCCAGATACAGCTCAAGAGCTTCAGTTAACGTTCAAATCAAACATCAGAATGGGGAAAATGTGATTTCAAATATCAAGGCAGCACGGCGGTGTAGTGGTTAGCGCTGTCGCCTCACAGCAAGAAGGTTCTGGGTTTGAGCCGAGTGGTCAGCAGGGGCCTTTCTGTGTGGAGTTTGCATGCTCTCCCTTGGGATTGCTCAGGTTTCCCCTACAGTCCAAAGACATGCAGTCGGTTAATTGGCTACTCTAAAAAAAAAATTGCCTATAGATATGAATATCTGAGCTGGTGGCTGCCAGAGATGCCTTTGACTCGGCCATGTTGAGCTGCATCCTTTGTAATTCAAGAAAGGATGAATAGCCAACCCAAGCTTCATAGCGTGGTTGTTGATGCCAGATGGAGCCAGGGGTTTTCACACAGAGAATGGTGCAAAAAAAATCTTGTATGTGGAGGCTCTGCAGGCTGATGAGAGATCAGAGGAGGATGACCAGAGGTGGGTTTCCCAAAAGCCTCTTAATGTTAAGATCATCTTAACTAGGAGAGAGAGTGTTCATTGTTCTGCTTGTTCTACCATTTAACGATGATCTTTGTGCTGCAATGCTTTTGGGAAACTCAGGCCAGACCGGTCTGAGTGAACAGGAAGTCTATAGTAACTCAAATAAGCACTCTTTACAACCATGGTGAGCAGAAAGGCAACTCAAAACACACATCAAAGCTTGAGGTAGATGAGCTACAGCAGCTGAAGAACACATCAGTGTTTAGTCCTGTTTTGAATCTGAAGGACAGGAATCTTGTTTATGTTTCGCAACAGCACGGACCAATACCTTACTGAATATGATTGTTTCAGAAAATGTAGGGAAGTTTACAAAGTAAATACAAACATTTGCATATTGTCTTGGTTAATATTTATGGCTTCTTAAGCCAGATATTACTGGCCAAAAGCTATTTTTTTCAAACCCTGATTCAGCATTTTGGGTTGTTTGCCAGAATTCAGCCTCACTTCCATCTGCCAGGCTTTCCTCGACCACCAGCACACACTGTATATGGTATTATTCTATCCACATTTACCGGATATGAGCAATCGTGTGGTCTGATTGGCTACTCTACTACTAGGCTATCAGCTCATATACCATGAGTAGAGAAAAACAAAATGGGGATGAAATAAAAACTCTACTTGAAAACAAAACCGCAAAAATTATCAAGTATTTAAAAGAAACAGAAATAGCTAAAAGAATATAGTTTTTTGTTTTGCCCCCAATATCTCCTGTTCCACACTCCAGCTCAGTCGGTGGCGGTAATGCACCTTTAGGTTGGTTTGCCAACAGCCAAAAAACTCTAAAGAAGAAGAAGAAAACTAAAAAAAAAATACAAAAAAGCAACAAAATAGGGAATAAAAGTATTTGATGGTAAGAATGCATCTTTTTTATTTTTCAATAATTATTACTCGAGCAGGGCGGCACGGTGGTGTAGTGGTTAGCGCTGTCGTCTCACAGCAAGAAGGGCCAGGTTCGAGCCCCGTGGCTGGCGAGGGCCTTTCTGTGCGGAGTTTGCATGTCCTCGCCGTGTCCGTGTGGGTTTCCTCCGGGTGCTCCGGTTTCCCCCACAGTCCAAAGACATGCAGGTTAGGTTAACTGGTGACTCTAAATTGACCGTAGGTGTGAATGTGAGTGTGAATGGTTGTCTGTGTCTATGTGTCAGCCCTGTGATGACCTGGCGACTTGTCCAGGGTGTACCCCGCCTTTCGCCCGTAGTCAACTGGGATAGGCTCCAGCTTGCCTGCGACCTTGTAGAAGGATAAAGCGGCTAGAGATAATGAGATGAGATGAGATTACTCGAGCATTTTTCACAACTTGCTACTGTTATTTCACCAGTTTGTTTACATTCTAAGTGGAAATGGTTTTGTCCGAGGTTTTATATAAAGTTTTTATTTATCAAATTTGCAAAAAATACAAATAAAAATGCTCTGTTTCTCAAAATCCAGTGAATGTGGATAGAATAAAACAGTTATTCCACTCAGTCTTATCATACATGGCTTATAGCCAATCAAGGCTATCAGTTCATGTACAACTCGATTTCATAGAATAACTTAATTATTCCCAGAATTAAGGGTCAATTCCCAGAAAACAAATATTGAATTATCAGTAATCTAAAGAATCAACATTTATCTGGATGTTTCTAAGATCTTTAATCCAGCTCTTATTACAACTGTGACATTAATGTGATGTGTGGAAGCACACAATCTATTACTAATCCAATATGTAACCCTTAAAAAAACAAAAAAAATCCACAAAGACTGTTCCACAGTTGTTCCCACCATTAAAACACCACATCATACATACGCACTCTATTCTTTCCGTGCATGCAGTCAGCCCTGTTTTACTCATTCAGAACATTTTTCACACCTAATCACGGTGATGTATCTAGCATGTCTCCACTTTCCTCTCCGTCACTATCTTCAGGTTATGGATGCAAAACTGTTCCCACACTGCAGAGTCCTCGAGGTCTGAGACTGCCACGGTGCATTATGCCTGAGCATCATCAACCGCTGGGCTCGTCGTGATGCTCATACGTGCAGTTCAGTCAGTTCAAAGGTCTGGAGTGGAGCTAAGAGAGCAGATCTGTCTGAGCTCAATGTTTTCCTCTGTAGTTTTATTTTATTTTATGCTTTTTCTTTCAAAAAGCTCTGAGGAGTCCGAGAGGAAATAACTTGAGGAGATTTTCTGCTATTTGCACAATGGAATGTTTTCTGCTTTTACATAACGAGAGTCTCAGCGTGAGACTAACAGACGTGGAGTCTGGAGATATACCCAAGCCAACACTCATAAAGCATCCCAGACCATGAATATGTCATCAGTTTTGTGCCTAATATAATCATAAACAAGGAGTGACTATGAGAAAATAATAATAATAATAATAACAATAATAATAATAATAATAATAATAATTATTATTATTATCTCATCTCATTATCTCTAGCCGCTTTATCCTGTTCTACAGGGTCGCAGGCAAGCTGGAGCCTATCCCAGATGACTATGGGTGAGAGGCGGGGTACACCCTGGACAAGTCGCCAGATCATCGCAGGGCTGACAACCATTCACATTCACATCTACCCCTTTTCCACCAAATCAGTTCCAGGGCTGGTTCGGGGCCAGTGCTGGTGCTGGTTCACAACTCGTTCAACTTGCGAGCCAGCTGAGAACCAGTTTGCTTTTCCATATCTCGCGGTGCTAAAGGAAGCCACGTCATTACGTCTCTGTATACGTCAGTTACGTCATTGTATATGTCATTACATCGCTGTATACGTCAGTTACGTCGCTACGTTTGCATAAACCTTGGCGCAAATATCGAAGCAAAAACAACAAGGAAGAAGCAGCAGCAGCAGCAACAACAATAATAATAATAATGGATGACTTCGCGTTTGCACAGCTGCTGCTTCTTGCCGCTTAAAAATGGCGATCTTTCGCGATCTTGTTATTGTTGTTGGTCTTAACAACTCTGCCACCCCCGCTGACATAAGCGGTTCTTTCCTCTGGCCCAGCAGAGAGTTGGTGCTAGCCTGGAACCGTTTTTTCTGGCCCCAGAGCCAGTTCTTTGTCAGTGGAAACAGAAAACCCAGTTCCAAACTAAGCACTGGCCCCGAACCAGCCCTGGAACTGCTTTGGTGGAAAAGGGGCAACCTACGGTCAATTTAGAGCCACCAATTAGCCTAACCTGCATGTCTTTGGACTGTGGGGGAAACCAGAGCACCTGGAGGAAACCCACACAAACACAGGGAGAACACGCAAACTCCACACAGAAAGGCCCTCGCCGGCCGCTGGGCTCGAACCCAGGATCTTCTTGCTGTGAGGTGACCGTGCTAACCACTACACCACCATGCTGCCTATTATTATTATTATTATTATTATTACACAATGCATAGGGATTGTTTCTTTTCGCCCCTAAAGTGACATTTGTATTATATATTTAATTTAAAAGTTGATTAAATTTACTTTTTTGGGGGCATTGATCTTCACACAATAACCCATAACGCCAACGCAAAAACATGCTTTTTGACTTTTTTTTTGCAAATGTATTTAAAAAAAAAAGGAATATCTCCTTGAGAGAAGTATTCCGACCCTTGGTTAAAGGCACTCCAAATTGAGCTCAAGTGCATCTGTGGCAAGTTCAATTAATTGGACATGATTTACGAAGGTTGTGTGTATAAGGTCCCACAATTCACAGTATGTGCTAGATCAAAAACCAAGCCACTAAGTCCATGGAACCGTGATCAAACTGTGGCATGACAGAGTTAAGTAAGGATATGCAACCACTTCTAGAGATTTGAATGTTCCCTGGAGAACAGTGGGCTCCATCATTGGGCGGTGCGGTGGTGTAGGGGTTAGCACTGTCGCCTCACAGCAAGAAGGTTCTGGGTTCGAGCCCAGCAACTGATGGGGGCCTTTCTTTGTGGAGTTTGCATGTTCTCCCCATGTCTGTGTGGGTTTCCTCTGGGTACTCTGGTTTCCCCCACAGTCCAAAGACATGCAGGTTAGGTTAACATGGGGCAGCCTTGGGCTGAGGTGCCCTTGAGCAAGGCACCTAACCCCTGACTGCTCCCTGGGAGCTATAGCATGATTTCCCACTGCTCTGGGTATGTGTGTGTGCTCATTGCTCACTTATGTGTGTTCACTGCTTCAGATGGGTTAAATGTAGAGGAGGACTTTCACTGTACTTGAGTGTGCACATGACAAATAAAGGTGTTGTCTTCTTCTTGAAATCACCAGGACTCTTCCTAGAGCTAGTCATCTGGCTGAGTAACTAGTGCTAGAAAGGCCTTAATCAGGAAGGTAACCAAGAACTCAGTGGCCACTCTAACACCCCTTTTTGACCAACAGGGAATGGGTTATTGAACTGGTTCTGTTGTCTGTGAAGGTTCTCAGTCATCCAGGCCATTGTAATCCGTAGGTGCTAAAGAGGAGGTGGTTTGAGACACCACTTATCAGCCACCTACAATGCAGTCCTTGCCACACTTCCCAGACAACTGAATACACATCCACACCAAGACTCAGCAAACTTCAACGAATCACATGATGGCAGAGAGGGCCAATCACCCACAGATCACCCTAACGACCCGCTAGGCTGCTAACACCGTTCACACCTGGCCTCCAGTAACCCTAACAATCGACAGGATGACTGAGAGGGTCAACGACCCATGTGACCTCAACGACTCTCCTTAGGGTTGCTTTTGGTCCACTAGAGGATAAATACCTGGAACTCCCCGCTAGTCAGACAGAACTGAAGAAGGCTTTCGGATGAGAGGTGAAACGTCTTCAAGGATTTCAAGCAAGTTCAGTTGCCTTCTTTTAGCACCTACGAACTGGTTCTGTTCAGGATTCTTTGAACCTTGGTGCCTGGTAGCAAACTAGCACACATTTTCACCAGCTTTGAGCAGAGCCATTGTAATCAAGGATGTGTCATGAACGGGGCTGGACTAAACAGTAGTAGCAAGATGGAAGAGCACATTAATTACCTGTGAGCTTTGTTCTGCTATTGCAGATATTTGTTTTTATTCCATGTTTTTCCTGAAGATGTATCCTTTTGTATTGCATTCTCCATTGCTGCGCTCCGTTTCCTCTCCAGACTAATGATGCCCACTGATGTCATTTTGATTCACGCTGGAAAAAACAGCTATATTTTGATTCCAGCTGGGAACCAACTTTTCAGGTTGTGAACCAATGTATTTTTGGTCGAAATGCTCTGAATGGTTCAAAATTTTGTTCATGAATCAGAACAGAACCCATTCCCTGTTGGTCAAAAAGGGGTATAACAGAGCTTCAAAAATCCTAGGAAGTACAATGATTTCAGAAATACTCCATCAATCAGGCCTTTAGGGTAGAATAGTTAGACATAAACATCACCACTCTTGAGTAAAAGGAATATGGCAGACAGTTAAAGATCTATGAGAGCATTGGAGAATGTGGTACTGCTTACCAACTGTTAAAATCATTGCTACAGTGAAGCATGGTGGTGGAGGCATCCTGCTATGGTGTGATCCTCAGTGGCAGGGATAGAGAGACTAGTCAGAATTGAGGGAAGGATGAATGTAGCTAAATACAGAGAGGACCTTGCTCAAGAGTGCACACAACTTCATACACAGGCAATAAATAAATAAATAAATCATATTTCAGTAGGGCAATGGCCAGAAAAATCTAACTAGGACAATGTTAGAGTGTCATCAGAATAAATCTCTGAATGTTTTTGAGTGGCCAAGCAAAAGCCCAGATTTAAACTCCATAGCATGACTGTGAAGAGACATGAAGATGGCAGATCAGTGATGCTCTCCATCCAATCTGAGCCTGAAAGGTTCTACCAGGAAGAATGGGAGAAAATGCCCAAATCCAGATGTGCAAAGCTTGAGAGACTTTTCCCAAAAAGCTGTAAATGTGACCAAAGGGGCAAAAATATAGAACAAAGACTCTGTATACGGGGCGGCACAGTGGTGGAGTGGTTAGCGCTGTCGCCTCACAGCAAGAAGGTCCGGGTTCGAACCCCGTGGCCGACGAGGGCCTTTCTGTGTGGAGTTTGCATGTTCTCCCCGTGTCTGCGTGGGTTTCCTCCGGGTGCTCCGGTTTCCCCCACAGTCCAAAGACATGCAGGTTAGGTTAACTGGTGACTCTAAATTGACCGTAGGTGTGAATGTGAGTGTGAATGTTGTCTGTGTCTATGTGTCAGCCCTGTGATGACCTGGCGACTTGTCCAGGGTGTACCCCGCCTTTCGCCCGTAGTCAGCTGGGATAGGCTCCAGCTTGCCTGCGACCCTGTAGAACAGGATAAAGCAGCTACAGATAATGAGATGAGACGAGAGAGTCCGTATACTTATCTAAATAACAGACTTCAGTTTTCAGCTCATCCAGCCATAGGCCTGGATCATGTCATCTGTTCATCATTGTCCATCCACAATTTACAAAAATTGCTACTCTTCCTACAGGACGGATCGGATTTCGATCAAACTCACATACATTGTTCCCCAGATGGGTGTGCATAAAAGTTGTCAAGACAGTGGCGCCACCTGTCATATTTACAAATTTATGGGTGGAGGGTGTCTGGTTTGGTGGCATCAGGATCAGGTTTTTTGCAGATGATATGGTCCTGTTGGCTTCATCAATCTGTGACTTACAGCATGCGCTGGGATGGTTTGCAGCTGAGTGTGAAGTGGCTGGGATGAGGATCAGTACCTCCAAGTCCATGGTCATGGCACTCAGCTGGAAATGGGTGGAGTGCCTACTTTGGATCGGGGGAGTTCCTACCTCAAGTGGAGGAGTTTAAGTATCTCAGGGTCTTGTTCATGAGTGAAGGTAGGGGGGAGTGGGAGTTGGACAGACGGATTGGGGCAGCATCAGCAGTGATGTGGATGCTAAACCAGTGTGTTGTGGTACAGAGAGAGCTGAGCCAAAAGGCAAAGCTCTCAATTTACTAGTCCATCCATGTTCCCACCCTCACCTATGGTCACAAGCTATGGGTAGTGACTGAAATAATGAGATTGCGGATACAAGCAGTCAAAATGAGTTTTCTCTGCAGGGTGGCTGGGCTCTCCCTTAGAGACAGGGTGAGAAGCTTGGTCATTTGGGAGAGACTCCGAGTAGAACCGCTGCTCTTCCACATTGAAAGGAGTCAGTTGAGATGGTTCGGGCACCTTGTCAGGATGCCCCCTGGATGCCTTCCAGGTGAGGTTCTCTGGGCATGCCCAACCGGGAGGAGACCCCGGGGCAGACCCAGGACATGTTGGAGAGATTACATCTCTTGGCTGGCCTGGGAATGCCTCGGAGCTGGTGGAGGTGGCCGGGGAGAGGGAAGTCTGGGCTGCTCTGCTTAAGCTGCTACCCCCATGACCCGGACCCAGATAAGCAGTAGAAAATGGATGGATGGGCGTCTGAAATTTTTGGGTGATTTCTCACATTAAACAAGAGATGTAATCTCTCCAACATATCCTTGCCACCGTTGCCACAGGCTTGCCCATTGGGGATAGATTAGGAATAAAATTACCTCATGTTTTAAGTCGTTCAAATTCTGTAAATCTGCTTTGCGACAATGTTTATTGTTAAAAGCGCTATACAAATAAACTTGACTTGAAACGCTACTCTTTGTAAACCGTTGGGATGTTTTCACTAAAACTCACCCAGAAGACTCAAAAGACATATTCCAACAAGAATTGTTCACCAGGTGGCGCCACCTGCCATGGATGAGGCTACAGAGGGGTCACGTGCAATTTCACGAAAATTGCTACTTCTGCTACAGGAGTGATCAGATTTTGATCAAACTCATACGGAATGTTCCGCAGGTTGGTATGTATAAAAGTTGTCAAGACAGTGGCACCACCTGTCATACTTAACATTTTATGGGCGTTTGAAAATTTTGGGTGACTCGTCACACCAAACATTACTGTTTGTAAACTGCTAGGATGTTTTCACTGAAACTCGCCCAGAAGACTCTAAAGACATATTCCAACAAGAATTGTTCACCAGGTGGTGCCACCTGCCATAGACCCCGGATCCACAGGGGTCATATGCAATTTCACAAAAATCGCTACTCCTCCCACAGAATTGATTGGATTTTGAACTCACACACAACAACAGTGGCTGGTATGAGCTACAGCCTCATTGAGGTTATTTTTTGATAAATTTGCAACAATTTTGAAAAGTTTGTTCCGGTTTGTCCTTATGGATTATTGTGTAAAAAAAAAAGTCCACTTTAAATGAGACCTAACAAAACTGAATACTTTCCAAACCCAATGTATTTGAAATGGTATTTTAAAAACCTTAAAATAATTATAGTTGAAACTTTTTGCAACATACTGACTTCAAAACCTCTAATGTCCAAACCATCAGCTGCCATCTGGTTAAACTGACAATGCTATAAAAAGACTGTTCGTGGTAAAATAGTTTTTAACCCAAACCATTTTGTTTTCTGTTTATTCACATGCTTTGCATTGACAGCAGACCCAAAACGCAGACAAAGACACAAAACACAGTGTCACTGAAAGTTCCAGAATGGTAAAAACTGCCCCTTAACGCCACTGCCACGCTCCAATATGAGATTCCCACAAGTCTCCCTAGACAGCATGTTTAACCGACATGCTTCCGCTGGAGTAGGGAAACCCAGGCTGAGCCTTGAGAACAAAAATGCAATCCCAGACATCACCCTTTCACCAGACTGAGTCTGTAGAGAAAGAACAGTGGGCGAGGTTGTAAACGGGCTGTCAGCACAACCACTGCTTTTATGAGTGATGGCTTAGAGTCTCTCTCACACATAAACATGGCAATGAAATCTGTTGCCTAAAGAATTCGAAAGCATTATGGATAAAAAACTGAACACATGGCAAGGCGTCAAAGCAGAAGAGCAGTTTCACATCAAGCCTGTTGGCGAACACCAATCACCAGGAAGTACCTGGGGGCAAAATATTCCCTTAAACTAAAGAGAATCAATGGATCAAATTGCTCCACTGACCATCTTAATCCCTTAAAATCCTGACTTATTATTAATCTATACAGGTTAAAGTGTATTATTCTACCCACATTCACTGGATATGAGCAATCGCACACTCTGATTGGCTACTCTACTACTAGAATATCAGCTCATATACCGTGAGTAGAGAAAAACAAAATGGCGGCGCATGTTGCTGAACCAACTGAGGACAAAATAAAAACTCTACTCAAAAGCAAATCCCCCCAAAATACACAAAAAAGCAACAAAATATGGAATGAAAATATTTGATGGTAAGAACATAGCTTTTGTTATTTTTCAAGCATTATTATTATCGCATTTTTCACAAATTGCTACTGTCACCTCACCGGTTTGTTTACATTCTAAGCAGAAATGATTTTATCAGACATTTTGTATAAAGTTTTTATTTATCGAATTTGCAAAAAATAAAAACACTCCTGTGGCAGCGGGGGCGTGGCCAAGCAGCAGTCTGTGAATGGAGGGCAGGGTCGGGGAAGGTAAGTGGCTAAGTCATTCCACCTGCTGTCAATTAATGTGTGTGTTTGTTGCAGGGACGGAGCATAAAAGGAGGGGGAGAGCAGAGAAAAGAGGCTCCCTCCCGACTACAACGCATGTGTGCATGGAGAGAGAGAGAGAGACAGACAGACAGACAGACAGACAGACAGACAGACACTGTGTGTGTGTGTGTGTGTGTGTGTGTGTGTGTGTGTGTGTGTGTGTGTGAGAGAGAGAGTGAGAGTGAGTGAGTGAGTGAGTGAAAGAAAGAAAGAAAGAAAGAAAGCTGAAAAGCTAAAAATAAGTGAAATAAAGAGTTTGTGTGTGACCATCAACTCTCGCCTGCCGTGCTTCTGTGCTCCACCCACATCAGGAACTGCTACAGTGGTGCCGAAACCCGGGACACACAGAAGGGAACCACACCATGGAGTCCTCCCCATTCAAAGAGCTCATCCTTGCTCTTGCTACCGCCCAGCAGAACCAGCATCAAGCACTGATCGCCCTCCAAAAGGAACAAGAGCAATGCTTCGAAGCCTTGATACTGGCCCAGCAGGAAGCTCGCCAGGCATTCCAGCATCTGCTCGCATCAGCAGGGGTGTCGACCATCACCGCAGCTGGCATCCTTATGAAGATGGGCCTGCAAGACGATCCAGAAGCATTCCTCGCCCTCTTCGAACAAGCAGATGAGGCATGGGGGTGGCCGCTGGAACAGCGCGTGATGCACCTGCTCCTGACTGGCAAGGCGCAGCTTGCAGCGCAGCAGCTCCCTGCTGACAGTCGACTGGTGTATGCTGACCTGAGGAAAGCCATCCTGCAACTGGTCGGCCGCTCCCCGGAACAATATCACCAGCGCTTCCGGACGCTGGCATTGGAGGAGGTCGGCCAGCCGTTTGCATTCGGCCAGCAACTCCGGGACACCTGCCAGCAGTGGCTGAGGGTGGAAGACCGTGATGCCGACAAGATCGTCGATCTGGTGGCACTGGAACAGTTTATCTCTTGACTTCCGGAAGGAACGGTGGAATGGGTCCAGTGTCATCGCCTGGCATCGCTGGAACAAGCCATCGAGCTGGCAGAGGACCAACTGGAGGCGGCTCCGACAACAGGCAGACGAGGCGTCTACCCTCTCTTCTCTTCTCTCTCTCTCTTCCCCCCTGTCTCTCGTTACCCTCCCCACCCCGTTCCCCTGCCGCGGAGGTGGCGGCCGGCTCCTCCCCAGCCGGCCTGTCGCACCCGTGGTGTACTCCCATCTTCCTCTTCTTTCTCTGTATTGTCTCCTCCTCAGGTGAGTGACACCCATAATGCCAGTGCAGAGGGAAAGCCTGGGCTGGTGTGCTGGCGCAGCGGGGAGTCCGAGCATTTCCAGAGTTGGAGCTCCGCAAGGGAGGTGGGAGCTGTGATCCGGATCCCTGACGTGCCAGAAATCGCCCCCGATCAGGCCGGAACACATTGCATACTGGTAAGTGTTCAAGGGGATACATATCACGCTTTGGTGGATTCCGGTTGTAATCAGATGTCAATTCACCAATGCCTGGTGCAAGGTGAGGCATTGGGGAGAGCACAAGCGGTGAAAGTGTTGTGTGCGCATGGGGATGTTCACAATTATGCCTTAGTGTCTGTCCGTGTTCTATTCTGGGGCCAAATGCATAGAGTAAAGGTGGCGGTTAGTCCTCGTCTCACCCACTCGTTGATTTTGGGTACTGATTGGCCAGGGTTTAAAAAGCTGATGGAATATTTAACACATAGTGGGTCCTGCACTAGTAGGTCATGGGAAGATCTCAGTGTGGCACTGACTGGAGAAGCTGTCACAGAGCCGTCTACATCAACACCGCGTCAGAGTGAGGAGCAGCCCGCTCCTCCTCCCTCTCTCAGGGATTCCCTTAGGGATTTCCCATTAGAGCAATTGCGAGATGAGACTCTGTGGCATGCGTTTGACCAAGTGAGGGTAATCGATGGTCAAACTCTTCAGCCAAATGCGGCACCGACCTTCCCTTATATTGCTATTATTAATTGAGTGTCCTGCGTCACTCGGTACAATCTAACTAGTGAACAAATAACCCTACGAGCTTAATCCCAAAGAGCCGTAGGGAACTCGTATTCCATGCGGATCACTTTAATCCACATGGAATATGGATTAAAGTATTCCATATACATGCTGGAGACTTAGGGCAAGATAAAACACTAGCCTGAATAATGGCCCGGTTCTATTGGCCAGGGATTCACGGGGATGTCCGTTGGTGGTGTGCGGCATGCCGTGAATGCCAATTAGTAAATCCTGCGGCCACTCCAAAAGCGCCGTTGCGCCCTCTCCCTCTAATCGAGACCCCGTTTGAGTGAATTGGAATGGATTTCGTCGGGCCATTAGATCGGTCAGCACGAGGGTATCGCTTTATTTTAGTTCTGGTGGACTATGCAACGCGATATCTGGAAGCAGTGCCTCTCCACAATATCTCAGCACGCAGTATTGCGGAAGCGCTCTTCCGCTTTATCTCCCAGGTCGGGATTCTGAAAGAAATCCTGACAGACCAAGGCACTTCGTTTATATCACGCACACTGCGCTAGCTGTATGGGTTATTGGGGATTAAGTCTATCCGCACCAGTGTCTGTCACCCACAAATGGATGGCTTAGTAGAGCAATTTAACCAAACACTCAAGAACATAATCTGGAAATTCGTAAGTGAAGATGCACGTAATTGGGATAAGTGGCTCAAGCCCCTGTTATTCACAGTATGAGAGGTCCTGCAAGCCTCCACGGAGTTTTCTCCATTTGAATTATTATATAGGCATAAGCCGTGTGGCATTCTGGACATGCTACAAGAAAATTGGGAGGAGGGACCTTCACCTAGCAAAAACGAAATCCAGTACGTTCTTGACCTGTGCGCAAAACTCCACACCCTCACGCACCTAACCCAGGAGAATCTGCAGTAGGCACAAGAACGTCAAATCTGGCTGTATGACAGGGGCATGCACCTTAGAGAGTCCATGCCGGGAGACAAAGTGCTCGTATTATTGCCCACGTCAAGCTCCAAATTAGTTGCCAAGTGGCAAGGGCCCTTTGAGGACATACGGTGAGTCGGGGACATCGACTATGACATAAGGCGAACGGATAGGGGTGGGGCATTGCAAATCTACCACCTCAACCTTTTAAAACGCTGGAATGAGGGGGTCCCCATGGCGTTGGCATCAGTAGTCCCGGAGAAGGCGGAGCTGGGGCTGGAGGTGAAAAAACATAACATCTCGGACCACTCCGGTCCCTTGTGGAGACCACCTCTCACCAGCCCAACTCATGTAGGTGGCCAAGTTGCAAAAGAAATTTTCTGACGTGTTCTTGCCCCTTCCTGGTCATACCCACCTCATAGAACACCACATCGAAACACCCCTGGGGGTGGTAGTGCATAGCCGCCCTTACCATTTGCCTGAACACAAGAAAAAGGTGGTTCAGGACAAACTCAAGGCCATGTTCGAAATGGGCATAATCGAGAAGTCCCACAGTGACTTGAGCAGCCCAGTGGTCCTGGTTCCCAAGACCGATGGGACGGGTCGGTCCGGTTCTGTGTGGACTATAAAAAAGGTCAATGCCATTGATGAGTTGCTTGATCAGTGAGGCGCTGCTTGCTTTTATTCGACACTGGATCTAACAAAGGGATATTGGCAGATCCCCTTGACTCCTCTATCCCGAGAGAAAATGACCTTTTCCACACCATTTGGATTACACCAAATTGTCATGCTCCCTTTTGGGTTGTTTGGGGCACCCGCTACGTTCCAGCGGCTTATGGACAGGATCCTCCGCCCTCACACTGCCTACGCAGCTGCCTATCTGGACAATATAATAATCTACAGCCATGATTGGCCGCGGCACTTGGAACACCTGAGGGCCATTCTAAAGTCGCTGAGGCAAGCGGGCCTCACAGCTAACCTGAAAAAGTGTGCAATTGAGCGGGTGGAAGTACGATATCTGGGGTTCCACTTGGGTCATGGGCAGGTGTGTCCCCAAATTAACAAGACTGCAGCAATTGCGGCCTGTCCAAGGCCCAAGACCAAAAAGGAGGTGAGACGGTTCCTAGGGCTGGCTGGCTATTATCGTAGGTTTATACCTAATTATTCAGATGTTACCAGCCCACTAACCAATCTCACTAAAAAGGGGGCTCCAGATCCGGTCCAGTGGACGGAGCAGTGTCAACAGGCCTTCTCTGAGGTAAAAGCTGCACTGTGTGTGGGGCCAGTTTTACACTCCCTGACTTCTCTCTCCCCTTTATTTTGCAGACTGATGCATCGGACAGAGGGCTGCGGGCCATTTTGTCCCAGGAGGTGGAGGGCAAGGAGCACCCCGTGCTGTACATCAGGCGGAAACTCTCGATGCGTGAAAGCAAGTACAGCACCATCGAAAAAGAGTGCCTTGCTATCAAGTGGGCGGTCCTCGACCTCCGATACTACCTGCTGGGGCGCCCTTTCACTCTCTGTTCGGACCACGTGCCCCTCCAGTAGCTCCACTGCATGAAGGATGCCAATGCACGGATCACTCGTTGGTATCTCGCCCTCCAGCCATTTAAGTTCGAGGTGATCCACAGGCTGGGGGAGCAGATGGTGGTGGCGGACTTCTTGTCCCGTCGGGGGGGGAGTCAGCTTCAGGCCAGACGGCTCCCTGGCCTGAGTCGGGCAGTGGGGGTATGTGGCAGTGGGGGCATGGCCAAGCAGCAGTCTGTGAATGGAGGGTGGGGTTGGGGAAGGTAAGTGGCTGAGTCATTCCACCTGCTGTCAATTAATGTGTGTGTATGTGTGTTTGTTACAGGGACAGAGCATAAAAGGAGGGGGAGAGCAGAGAAAAGAGGCTCCCTCCCGACCACAACACGTGTGCGTGTAGAGTGAGTGAAAGAAAGCTGAAAAGCTAAAAATAAGTGAAATAAAGAGTTTGTGTGTGACCATCAACTCTTGCCTGCCGTGCTTCTGTGCTCCACCCACATCAGGAACTGCTACAGCTCCGTTTCTCAAAATCCAGTGAATGCAGATAGAATAAAACGGTTATTCCACTCAATCTCATCATACATGGTTTATAGCAAACTTGGTGCTATGTGCCTCAGTGGCTATCAGCTCATGTATGACTCGATTTTGTGGAATAACTGTTAATTATTCAATCACGTCTATCAATTATCCATCAAGTAAAGCAAAACTAATAGGAATGGTGTGTAGTTATGAGTAAGAATAAAGTATTGCAAGTCTGGCGTTGCTGACGATTTTTGTTCGTTTAAAGTGTTTTTATAAAATGGATCATTTTGTTTCCCAAAATCTGATCAACTGAGCCATGTTTGAAGCTGCCATGAAATCAATATAAACACCATGAAGAGTCACAAGAACAGAATTCTGTATTCATGTACCGTACCAGGCTTTAAACCAATAAAGCCATTACAAATAACCTGATGTTTGTCCATTGTGTTGGGTAACAACCAAAGTTTACTGCTAAAAGACTAAATTGCATGGTGGAAGAACAAATTAATAATTTATTTGTTTAATGCTGGATTTTATCATTTTATTTGTTGCTCCTTTAGAAAAGAGCCACTCAAAGGTATGTTTTAGTGATTTTATCACGAAGAAGGGACAGGAAGGAGGACAAGACTGTAAAATGAAGCCCTGTGTCTAAAAGATTTTTGCAATTTTGAAAATTTTTGGTTGTAAGTCCAACTCAAACCCAAAGATGAAGCACACAAAAGGACTCTTGTTCTGATCACAGAGGGAGAGAGAGAGAGAGAGACAGACAGACAGAAGGAGAGACAGACAGAGAGGGAGAGAGAGAAACAGACAGATAGACAGAGAGAAAGAAGGAGAGAGATACAAACAGACAGACAGACAGAGAAGAGATAGAGACAGACAGACAGAGAGACAGATAGAGAGAGAGAGAGAGAGAGACAGAGAGGAGAGAGACAGATAGACACAGAGAGAGAGAGAGACAGACAGACAGAGGGAGAGACAGATAGACACAGAGAGAGAGAGAGAGAGAAACAGACAGAGAGGAGAGAGAGACACAGAGAGACAGAGAGAGACAGACAGACAGAGGGAGAGACAGACACAGAGAGCGGGAGGGAGAGAGAGAGAGACAGACAGAGAGAAAGAGAGAAAGACAGAGGGGCAGAGAGACAGATAGACACACAGAGAGAAAGAGAGAGAGAGACAGACAGACACAGAGAGAGAGAGACAGAGAGAAAGACCAAGAGAGAGAGAGAGAGAGAGCAGTGTGAAAAACAGCAGCCCTTGACAGTTTAAACAGAGCAGGTCGAGAAACATGCACACACGCGCGCACACCCACCCACACACACACACACACACTGCTGTAACTCTGTGCAGCTCTGTGCTCCAGTTAAAGCAGAAGAACCAAAGCAGTCAGTAGGGAGACAGATGGACAGACTCGGGAGCATATTAAAGAGCACACAGTGACCCGCTATATCATATTGCTGATGATTTACTGAGCAGCATGACATAATAACGAGTCCAGCGTACCAAGATATCAGGAGTCAAACTGAGAAATGTGCCCAAAAAAACCAGTGTGAAAATTTGAATGGCTTGTTTTCCTGTGCTCGTCTCTAACACAAGCAGGGTGTGCAGGATGCTCAAAAGACACTGGTCAGGTCAGATCTATAAAACATCTTCTCTACTGCTGAAAGGTGACCGTTAGAGGACTATTTGTCTGGAGTTTCATAAGAGACATGATAAGTGATGAAATAATTCCACACAAGATAAAGCCAAGCTTTTATATTAATGTGCACATGAGAATTATGATTAAGTGACAAAAACAATGTGATGATCTGAAATCACAGAAACCCTATATATCATTGAAAATAGTACAAAGACAACACAGCAAAGATTGAAACTGAGAAATCTTATGATTTTTTTTTTAAAAATATATGCTCATTTTGAATTTAGTGCCAGCAACACACACATTTTAAAACAAGTTGGGACAGGGCCAACAACAGACTAAAGAAAATGTGGCATTTTTAACTAATTAGGTTCATTGGCAACAGGTCAGTAACATGACTGGGTATAAAAAGAGCATCCCAGAGAGGCGGAGTCTCTGAGAAGTAAAGCTGAGGAGGGTTCATCACTCTCTGAAAGACTGCGTAGGCAAACAGTGCAACCATTTATGAATAATGCTCCTTAATGTAAAATAAGAAATCTGAAATGGAAAACTGTACTGTGGCCTGATTAATTGAAATCTGAAATTCTTTTTAGAAATCATGAACACCACGTCCTCCAGGATAAAGAGGAGAGGAGACCATCCAGCTTGTTATCAGCGCACAGTTCAAAAGCCAGCATCTGTGATTGTATGGTGGCATTAGTGCACATGACATGGGTAGCTTTCACATCTGGGAAGGCATCATTAATGCTGAATGATATATACACATTTCAGAGCAATACGCTGCCATCCAAATGACATATTTTTCAGGGAAGCCCTTCCTTCTTTCAGCAAGACAATGCCAAACCACTTTCTGCACATATTACAGCTGCATGGCTCTATACTAAAAGAGTCCAGGTGCTAAACTGGCCTGCCTGCAGTCCAGACCTGTCTCCCATTTAAAACATTTGGTGCATTATGAAGCGCAAAATACAACAAGAGACCTTGTTTCACGTATTTAGTTCAATTGTATATTAGTATATTGTCCTACTTGCACGCAATTTTACCTTAATAGATCTATCTCGAACTGTTGAGCAGCTGAAATTGTATATCAGGTAAGAATGGGACAACATTTCTCTTTCAAAACTACAGCAATTGGTCTCCTCAGTTTCCAAACATTTACAGTGTTGTTAAAAGTAGAGGGGATGCAACACAGTGGTAAACATGCCCATGTCCCAACTTTTTTTGAAACATCTTGCTGGCACCAAATTCAAAATGAGCATATATATATATCAGTAGCGGCTGGCTTTTGTAAAAGTGAGGGAGGAAGGAATGCTTGGTTGAAGGTCACGGGCCCCAATGCGACTGCACCAGCTGGACCGGCTATAGTTACACGCACGGGTTGAGTTGATAATAGTTGAAAAACCTATCATTTTAACGGGGTGTGTACACTTTTTATAGCTGCTGTACACATTACTTTCAGGTGTTCAACACATCTTTCTCTTTCAAAATTCTCTCAAAATCTTCCGTATTTAACGAAGCAAACCTGGCGGCCATGTTTGTAGCTCAGCCCATAGAAGGGTTTTGCAAGCAAAATATTCACCACGTCCTCTGTTTCCATTACTTTATTCGTAGAATATCTATAACATAGTCAATCCACTTCTACCTCACCGTTCTCACTCTGACTGCCGAAGTGCCCGAGTCACCGGATCTAGAAGTTAAGTTTGATAAGATAACCCCTACCCCAGGCAGCTAAGGCCTCTACTTATTGGTTCATTGCGCAACTAGGGCTGCAGCCTATTGGTTGATATTTTGTAGCACTTGTCAGATCTCTTAGCTAGTCCCACCCTCTTAGAGGAGGATTTTCCTCCTCTCTCTCATTGAAGTCTATGTTAACCACGAGCCGCCAGTGCCAGAGACTGTTTGAATCGGAGTGAATGGGAGCCGAAGGGAGGAAGATCCTCCGTGCAGTAATTTCTAATAGCGAGCGATAGGGGGTGCTAATGTAATTTCACCCAGAGAAACGAATATAATGTACATGTCATATTTGGCAGTAAAATAGTAATATTCAAGGGCAGCAATTCATTAAATTGGTCAAGACAATTTCAACTTTTTATTCTTAGAATTTTTAAGGAGGATCTTCCTCCCTCTCCTCACTGGAGAAGCCACCTGTGATATATATATATATATATATATATATATATATATATATATATATATATATATATATATATATATTTTTTTTTTTCTTTTTCAAAAAAACAAAATTGTTTCTTTTGGAAAAAGAAACAAAATTTGAATTTATTCAGTAATCAAGTGTGAGATATACATATCTATCCCACGCCACCAAATACCAGTGTCACCTCAAAGCACAAAATACTTTTAAGTACATAAAAAACCCACCCCACACAATGCACATATTAAGCACAAATTCAACAAAAGGGCCAAATCTGACAATAACTAAAATATTAAATATTCAAATCTTATCTTGTTTACTTTAAAACATGCTAAAGCAACTTTCTCTATGATTGCAACAAAACTTGTGAATGCTCTAAGATTTAGATTTATAAAGTCAGTATATGTATGTAGTCTGTTTGCAACTTTTACTAAATTCAGGAACAGCGATTTGACCTAAAATCATTTCTGACTGCACTGACAATATTAAAAATTGTTTGAACAAGATCTCAATGAGTTTGTTTGTGGTGTGATGAGGTGCCAGGGTGTTTGATGCCTTTAAATTTTACATGGCCAACATGCAGAGTCATGAAATTAGATCTAGTCCTCATTATCCCACTTCTGACTCCTCCACACACCAAAGTGTATAATCACTAGTGAGAGGATGGATGTAAATTAGGACTAGCAGTCGAATATTTTTTAACTTTTTCCTAATCCAGCAAGATTTATTTATTTGTTTGTATGTTTGTTCTGAATATAGTCCACATAGAATTCAGTTAACCCTCTGGGGTCAAAAGCTTCACCAGCAAAGCTTGACAGGTTTAGAACAAGTAGGTCATGTATTTAGATCAGGGCTTTGAACCGGTTCAAGGAACGAAAACGAAAACCAGGAACTTTTTCTATTTCACATGGAACAGAAACGAAACCAGAAACTTTATTATTTTTTATGTTCCGGAACAGAAATGCTTATTAAAAATAATGGTAACCGGTTAATACCGGTTTTTATTTCATTTCTCAAAGTTTCCATAGCCTACAAATAAAAAAGTCATTCTTCTCCTGCGCAAGTTTCTATGACCCGCTGGGGTTCATTTCCTGTGTGACGTTCGCTGACTGAATGGAGAGAGCGGGAAGGTGGACTACTATCACGTCTCCACGTGATAATAAGTGAGTAAGTGCATTACTGAGTGTCTGAGCAAAGAAGAGCCTGAACGATGCAACCTCCCTATTGGCTGTTTGTAAAAATGTATCAATTGTTGCCCTTCCCACGGGAATCATCGCGGGCTCGAGAGACGAGACCTGACGAGTTAGTTCGTTGGTAGCAGAACAAAATGTCTGGACACAAATCGGGTTTTCAGAAAAGGAAAGAAAATAAACGGAGGGTTGAAAATACAAAAAAGGAGGCAGAAAATGCAAAACGAGTTTTAAGGTAGGACAAATGGTTACTTTTTAAGGCAGCCCGCCGTGGCTGCAGGCTTTCAGTTGTGTCATTGAATGGTTACTTTTCTGAGGCAGCCCGCCGTGGCTGCCTGCAGGCTTATTTATTATAGCCCATTTAGTTAAAATAGTTGATCTAAAATTTTTATAGTTATAGTTATGTGATGGTTGTCCTGATTTAGACTGGTGGTTTTTTTTTTTTTGGGGGGGGGTTGCGCGATGTTGCACCCGGGTCCAGATTAGGGCAGAACCGGCCCTGGCTACATTTCAGGTGTAGTTTGTTTTATGTATGTATGTACTTGCATAGATGTGTACTTGGTCTTCCAATATGGCGCCTAACAAAATCTCACGGCGCGGTGACGTCATGCGGTAGCCCTCTATAGGGCCTGACTCGCCTTTGGTAACACACTAAACGAATTATCTTTCATTTTTGGCACTTTTTCTGTTTGTGTAGATGGGAAGACATACTGAGAATCCAAATCGCCAACATTTGAAATAATAATTGTTTTGAATTATTTCTTGTCTTATTTAATGAAGGTTGTAATAGAATTAGCCTACATTTGGCTTAAGCTGGATGAGACAAAGACATAATTTTATAGCCATTTGTTAAACAGCTGACAGGGAACGTAATTAACCATTCCGGGAACGAAATTGTTTTGTTCTAACCGGTTCGGGAACGTCTATTTAATGGTGGAACCCAAAACCGGAAACGTTAAAATTCCGTTTCTGTTCGGAACGAACCAATAGGAAAAAAATTCTGGTTCAAAGCCCTGATTTAGATAAATATCTTTGCGAGTTTTATCATACAAGCATGATAAACATACTGACAGAAACTTTATACTTTACATTTTCCTATGTGCCCACTGCCAAATAATATGGTTTTTAAATTACCTAAATTAGATGAAACATAAAACTTGTCACCTTACTCAGTCACATCAGAGTTGGAGCACTGAGCGCACACTTACGCATTCCATCCATCCATTATCCGTTGCCGCTTATCCTGTGCAGGGTTGCAGGCAAGCTGGAGCCTATCCCAGCTGACTATGGGCGAGAGGTGGGGTACACCCTGGGCAAGTTGCCAGGTCATCGTAGGGCTGACACATAGAGACAAACAACCATTCACACTCTCATTCGCACCTACGGTCAATTTAGAGCCACCAATTAGCCTAACCTGCATGTCTTTGGACTGTGGGGGAAACTGGAGCACCTGGAGGAAACCCACACGGACATGGGGAGAACATGCAAACTCCACACAGAAAGGCCCTCATCAGCCACTGGGCTCAAACCCAGGACCTTCTTGTTGTGAGGCGACAGTGCTAACCACTACACCACCGTGTCACCCCCACTTACACATTCATAAAAGACTATTCACATGGTAATGGCATGATAATCAATTTCACTCTTTGTTTCGATTGGTTTCTCTTTTGCGGTGGGAACGCCCACCGTAAACAGGATAAAATCTGTCACACATAGTATAGGTTATTTGGAGGTAAAACTTGTTACGAGATGGCACGCGGATTTTATGTGCTTCGGATGATTCAGGACAGCGATTCAATTCATGATTCATTTCACGATTCAGGACAGCATTTCAATTTCAGGACAGCGACTCAATTCATGAGGACGGCAATTCAGTTCAATCTTGAGAACTGCAACACTGATGATGAGCGGTGCCTTTTTTTTAACTTCAACTCAATCCAGTCAAAGATCAACTCAAGTAAGTGTAAATATTTTTTTCTATTTCTGATGAGCAGATCGATTGATATGCGTGTGCTGTAGTGCAGACACAGGAAAAATGACTGAGCAGTGGGGGGTTTTTTCCAGAGTTAAAACTATTTTCCTCAAAATAGTTAATTTTGCTCGATTTTGAGTTTAGAGAGTAAAATTTGGAGTTGGAGCAAAATTAGAGTAATTGTGTAACAAAGTAACAGAGTTGGTTGTGGCTCTGAACTGAGTAAAATAGGACAAGAGTTAATTTCAAGACACACTGAATAGAGTCAAATACAAAAATAAAGTCAAATACCAGATAAATGAAAATGTTGTAAAAAGCAGTTTTAGAACTGTGTTGGGATGTGTGAAAAAACATTACCTTACCCATTGGGACTTGACCTGATGGGATTAAGAGTTGGCAGTGGGAGGGGTTTTCACTCTTCTCATTGAATGAATGGACATTTTTTTTAAACTTCTCATTGAATATCCCTTCCACTGCCAACCCTTTCTCCCAATAGGATATACATTTTTTTTTTGATGGCCAGTTAATTGTCCAAATCAATGGAGTAGATTTAAGTTTTTGTGCTTGATCCATTCCTAAGACTGAATAGAATTACCTCAAGTGACCAAAACGGTTTGACAGAATGGGTAAGGTCATGTTTTGTTTTGTTTTTTCCCACACATTCCAACACAGTTCTAAAACTGCATTTTACAACATCTTTATTTATCTGTTATTTTTTTAAAGTACAATCATGATGCACATACTACATAGATATTATTGTAGCTGAACTTGTGTTGAATACAAAAAAGTCATATGACTTTGAAAATACTGTTTTGATTTGTTGAAATTGACAACAAAAATCAGAACATGACAAAATCATGACAGTGCCAGAAAATACCCTCGGACCCCAGAGGGTTAAAATATGATTTGATGCATTCACCATTCATCAAGCGCCACCAAGGATAAGGTTAACATGTCACCCAAAAAGTTTGGCAAGCCCCCCCCAAAAAAAAAAAACATCTGAAAGTCGAAACATTCAGCCAACTTCCATCTTTTCATCTGCCTTTCAGAAAGAAAGAAAAATAATAATCAAGAGAAGTTCCCATGCATTTGCAGTGTTAATAATTTTTAAAAGCTGCTGCAATGTGATCAAGAAAATCCAACATTCAACGCTTCAGACAAATATGGAAGCCATTTGAAAGCATCTTTTCTGAATTGCCTCAAAGCCAACAGGGAAATTAAAACAAGTCAGACTTAGGTTTCTTGTAAATTTTTGCATTTCACCACATGCCATTACTCATTACAACCGTCCTCTGCCCCCCAACCTCTCTGACTGATGCACAAAATAAAGAGAGATGCTTTGAAGGAGAAATGGTTTCTTCATCTTCACTGGTCCACGCTGCAAATGCCAAGATGGTTCTTTCCCCGATCCAACAGAGATGCTATCCAATGCCCCGAGGACGAGCAAGAAGTTGTTTTCGCTGCTTGGACAGGTGGTGAAGGACACGCAAAAGGATCCCGTGGGCCAAAGGCTACAACAGCTGCTAAGGACGTACTGTTCCTCTGGTATTCTGCCGTTAAAGATTTTTGATAATAAAGACCAAAGGAAACAAATAACTCTGTACGTCACACAGTGAACATCTGGGCCACACAACCATACACCCTGAAGAGAGCACTGCCATTCCACACGGAAAATTAAGAATGATGAGTGTGTGTGCTGGGTGTGGAATGAGCTACAAGTATACAAGTAGCTATTTGCATTGAGGAGGAGGACAGAGTGAAGGACAGAGTGGGGGCTCAATAAGAAATCCCTCATTCATCAGAAATAAAACATCATCTGATTTTCATACAAGTCCTAAAAGTAGATAAAGAGAACCCTGTTAAACAAATGAGACAAAAATATTATACTTGGTCATTTATTTATTGAGGGAAATGACCCAATATTACATATCTGTGAGTGGCAAAAGTATGTGAACCTCTAGGATTAGCAGTTAATTTGAAGGTGAAATTAGTGTCACGTGTTTTCAATCAATGGGATGACAATCAGGTGAGAGTGGGCACCCTGTTTTATTGAAAGAACAGGGATCTATCAAAGTCTGATCTTCACAACACATGTTTGTGGAAGTGTATCATGGCACCAACAAAGGAGATTTCTGAGGACATCAGAAAAAGCGTTGTTGATGCTCATCAGGCTAGAAAAGGTTACAAAACCATCTCTAAAGAGTTTGAACTCCACCAATCCACAGTCAGACAGATTGTGTACAAATGGAAGAAATTCAAGACCATTGTTACCCTCCCCAGGAGTGGTCGACCAACAAAGATCACTCCAAGAGCAAGACGTGTAATAGTCGGCGAGGTCACAAAGGACCCCAGGGTAACTTCTAAGCAACTGAAGGCCTCTCTGACATTGGCTAATGTTAATGTTCATGAGTCCACCATCAGGAGAACACTGAACAACAATGGTGTGCATGGCAGGGTTGCAAGGAGAAAGCCACTGCTCTCCAAAAAGAACATTGCTGCTCGTCTGCAGTTTGCTAAAGATCACGTGGACAAGCCAGAAGGCTACTGGAAAAATGTTTTGTGGACGGGTAAGACCAAAATAGAACTTTTAGGTTTAAATGAGAAGTGTTATGTTTGGAGAAAGGAAAACACTGCATTCCAGCATAAGAACCTTATCCCATCTGTGAAACATGGTTTGGGGCTGTTTTGCTGCATCTGGGTCAGGACGGCTTGCCATCATTGATGGAACAATGAATTCTGAATTATACCAGCGAATTCTAAAGGAAAATGTCAGGACATCTGTCCATGAACTGAATCTCAAGAGAAGGTGGGTCATGTAGCAAGACAACGACCCTAAGCACACAAGTCATTCTACCAAAGAATGGTTAAAGAAGAATAAAGTTAATGTTTTGGAATGGCCAAGTCAAAGTCCTGACCTTAATCCAATCGAAATGTTGTGGAAGGACCTGAAGTGAGCAGTTCATGTGAGGAAACCCACCAACATCCCAGAGTTGAAGCTGTTCTGTACAGAGGAATGGGCTAAAATTCCTCCAAGCCGGTGTGCAGGACTGATCAACAGTTACCGGAAACGTTTAGTTGCAGTTATTGCTGCACAAGGGGGTCACACCAGATACTGAAAGCAAAGGTTCACATACTTTTGCCACTCACAGATATGTAATATTGGATCATTTTCCTCAATAAATAAATGACCAAGTATAATATTTTTGTCTCATTTGTTTAACTGGGTTCTCTTTATCTACTTTTAGGACTTGTGTGAAAATCTGATGATGTTTTAGGTCATATTTATGCAGAAATACAGAAAATTCTAAAGGGTTCACAAACTTTCAAGCACCACTGTATTTTATCTCATTTTTTGTGCTTTTTGATCATACACTTTGCTTTATTTTTTACATCCATTTTTAATACTTTTTTAAGTTATTCTAACCTTATACTTATTTATTTTATTCAACTTGTATCTTGTATGAAAAACACTTTCTGACTTATTAATAAGATCCTCATGAAGCCCTATGCATTTACCTGATACGGGACGATACTCTCGTGAGCCGTTCCCCATCGCCTTGCCTCCTGTCCTGCGTTGAGGTAGTTTGCAGCGATGTGCGTGAGACAAGCCACCTGAAAAAGTACAAAAGAGAGAGTTTTAAATTGTTGGCTCTGTCAGTAAGCTCGTTACATCCTACTGCTGGAGAATATCAGCAAACACTCACACTGCTTTTTTTTTTTTTCAAATAAAAAACGCTTCTGCACATGGAATCATGAGTCAAACCGGTGGATTTGAGAAATCCAAACCGATCAAACGGCAACCTTACAAATCCACCGACCTCTGGAGCATGCAGAAACGCACTGACGTTTAATTTACTGGCTCGTCTGTTTGAAGAACAAAGACGGATTTTATGATGCCCAGGTGAGAAAAGGAGAGACGACGAGGCAGCTGAAATAATATTTTTGCGATATTAAAAAAAAAAAAAAAAATCTTTAAAGCTGTGGACACAAACATTGACAGGAAGATGGAAAACTTGCAGAGATTAAAGAAAGTCCATGAAGATTTGATGCAGTGTCACAGCAGAGTTTCCAGGAAAAAAAGGCTTCTCTCATTTTCAAGGCCAGCGAGACCTCCACAGTGATCCTGTCTGGCTCGGAGCCTTGTATTAACCCATGTATCACATCACAGCTGCTCTGCTCCAATGACCACCTCATATTAGACCTCATATCCTGTACTGCTCGGTGTTTAAAAAGCACTGGCTAATTCTGCTTTGTGGTAAAAAGAATAACATAAATGTCAATTTTTAAAATACAGACCTGCATACTCCATTTATTACATGGCAACAGAAATATGTTAATATTACTTTTGTGTGTGTGTGCCTTTCCTGAGCTTGCACCTCATGATTTTCAAACCGTCTGTCCATAGTAACCCCTGACTTCCTGTTCTGAGTAAAGATTAATAACACAGTGCTGTTGAATTCTCACTTCTCCGGATTCGTCTGAAAGCACTGATTAATTCTCTATAACAGCAGCCCTGACAGTACTTCCAGCTGCAAGACACATCGGTTTTATATTAAACACAATCATTCTGTTATCGTTTCTATAGTAACAGCTACAGTGCCTTGCAAAAGTATTCATACCCCTTGAACTTTTTCACATTTTTCCACCTTACAACCATGAACTTAAAAGTTTTTTTATTGAGATTTTATGTGATAGACCAACACAGAATAGCACATAATTGTGAAGTGAAACGAAAATGATAAATGGTCTTCAAAATTTCAAACAAATAAAAATCTGAAAAATGTGGTGTGCATTAGTATTCAGCCCCCTGTACTCTGATACCTCTAAATACAATCCAGTGCAATCAATGGCCTTCAGAAGTCATCTAATTAGTTAATAGAGTCCTACTGTGTGTAATTTACTCTCAGCATAAATACACTTGTTCTGTGAAGGCCTCAGTGGTTTGTTAGAGAACACTGAAGAACAAACAGCATCATGAAGACCAAAGAACTCACCAGACAGGTCAGGGATAAAGTTCTGGAGAAGTTTAAAGGAACAGTCCACCGTACTTCCATCATGAAATATGCTCTTATCTGAATTAAGACAAGCTGCTCCGTACCTCTCCGAGCTTTGCGCGACCTCCCAGTCAGTCAGACGCGCTGTCACTCCTGTTAGCAATGTAGCTAGGCTCAGCATGGCCAACGGTATTTTTTGGGGCTGTAGTTAGATGCGACCAAATTCTTCCGCGTTTTTCCTGTTTACATAGGTTTATATGACCAGTGACATGAAACAAGTTCAGTTACACAAATTGAAACGTAGCGATTTTCTATGCTATGGAAAGTCCGCACTATAATGACAGGCGTACTAACACCTTCTGCGTGCTTCGGCAGCGCATTGATACGGAGCTCAGATATCAATGCGCTGCCGAAGCGCGCAGAAGGTGTTAGTACGCCTGTCATTATAGTGCGGACTTTCTATAGCATAGAAAATCGCTACGTTTCAATTTGTGTAGCTGAACTTGTTTCATGTCACTGGTCATATAAACCTATGTAAACAGGAAAAACGTGGAAGAGTTTGGTCGCATCTAACTACAGCCCCAAAAAATACCATTGGCCATACTGAGCCTAGCTACAGTGCTAACAGGAGTAACAGCGCGTCTGACTGCGTCTGACTGACTGGGAGGTCGCGCAAAGCTCGGAGAGGTACGGAGCAGCTCGTCTCAATTCAGATAAGAGCATATTTCATTATGGAAGTACAGTGGACTGTTTCTTTAAAGCAGGGTTAGGTTATAAAAAAATATCCCAAGCTCTGAACATCTCAAGAAGCACTGTTCAATCCATCATTCAAAAATGGAAAAGTATGGCACAACTGCAAACCTACCAAGACATGGCCGTCCACCTAAACTGACAGAGCGAGCAAGGAGAGCACGGGTCAGAGAAGCAGCCAAGAGGCCCATGATCACTCTGGAGGAGCTGCAGAAATCCACAGCTCAGGTGGGAGAATCTGTGCACAGGACAACTAAGTCGTACACTCCACAAATCTGGCCTTTTTGGAAGAGTGGCAAGAAGAAAGCCATTGTTGAAAGACAGGCATAAGAAGCCATGTAGGGGACACAGCAAACATGTGGAAGAAGGTGCTTTGGTCAGATGAGACCAAAGTTGAACTTTTTGGCCTAAATGCAAAGCGCTATGTGTGGCAGAAAACTAACACTGCTCATCACCCTGCACACACCATCCCCACTGTGAAGCATGGTGGTGGCAGCATCATGCTATGGGGATGCTTTTCTTCAGCAGGGACAGGGAAGCTGGTCAGAGTTGATGGGAAGATGGATGGAGCTAAATACAGGGCAATCCTGGAAGAAAACCTGTTGGAGGCTGCAGAAGACTTGAGACTGGGAAGGAGATTCACCTTCCAGCAAGACAGTGACCCTAAACATACAACCAGAGCTACAATGGAATGGTTTAGATCAAAGAATATTCATGTGTTAGAATGGCCCAGTCAAAGTCCAGACCTAAATCCCATTGAGCATCTGTGGCAAGACTTGAAAATTGCTGTTCACAGATGCTCTCCATTCAATCTGGCTGAGCTTGAGCTATTTTGCAAAGAAGAATGGGCAAAAATTTCAGTGTCTAGATGTGCAAAGCTAGTAGAGACATACCACAAAAGACTTGCAGCTGTAATTGCAGCAAAAGGTGGCTCTACAAAGTATTTATGCAGGGGGGCTGAATACTAATGCACATCACGTTTTTCAGATTTTTATTTATTTAAAATTTTGAAGACCATTTATCATTTTCGTTTCACTTCACAATTATATGCTACTCTGTGTTGGTCTATCACATAAAATCTCAATAAAAAACTTTTAAGTTCGTGGTTGTAAGGTGGAAAAATTTGAAAAAGTTCAAGGGGTATGAATACTTTTGCAAGGCACTGTACATACAGGACACTTTTTCCATGGAATAAAAACACATGATCTATTCCCTTCTTACAGGTTTTATTCATTTGGTTTGATAGCATGCAATACCGTTAGCATATCACTTATCCTATGTGTATTACATCACTCTACCCAATGGAGAATGTGTGCGCAATATTGTTACAATATTGCACGTTGTCAAGACAACATGATGTCACACGACGGAGCTCATGCGAATATCCTATGCTATGTGAATTGCATCACTCTACCCAATGGAGAATGAGCATTGAATATGGTTTACGATATTGCATGGTTGTCAAGACAACATGATGTGACACGTCGGAGATGTAAAACTTCTGTGCTAGCGAGCAACTGTGACAATTTGTAAACAAACATGGCCGCCAGGTTTGCTTTGTACGAAAAATACGGAAGATTTTGAGAGAATTTTGAAAGAGAAAAACGCATTGAACACCCGAAAGGAATGTGTATGGATAATAATAATAATAATAATAATAATAATAATAATAATAATAATAATGGGCAGCACGGTGGTGTAGTGGTTAGCGCTGTCACCTCACAGCAAGAAGGTCCGGGTTCGAGCCCTGTGGCCGGCGAGGGCCTTTCTGTGTGGAGTTTGTATGTTCTCCGCGTGTGTGTCTGCGTGGGTTTCCTCCGGGTGCTCCGGTTTCCCCCACAGTCCAAAGGCATGCAGGTTAGGTTAACTGGTGACTCTAATGGCCCTTTTCCACTACCCTTTTTCAGCTCACTTCAGCCCGACATGGCTCGTGTTTCGACTACCTTAGAGCAGCACGACTCAGCTCGCTTCAGCCCTACTCAGCACCCAAAACTCGCACGGTTTTGGAGTAGGGCTGAAGCGAGCCAAACCGAGCCGAGTGTGGCTAGGGGCGTGAGGAGACACTCCCCTGTGCACTGATTGGTGAGGAGGCGTGTCCTCACATGCCCACACACGCCCCGCGAGCACACTGGGATCTGTAAACACCGTAAACCCGGAAGAAGAAGAATTACGAATTACGAGAATTTCTGAAGCCTTATGCGCCTCGCCTCATCTATACGCTCTTGCCAGTATCTGTTGGCGTTGTCAGTGACAACAAGCCACAGCACCAAGACCAGCAACACTAACGACTCCATGTCCTCCATGTTTATTGTTTACTATCCGGGTCGTGAGACTATCGCTTAAAAGGTCACTGATGTCACTGTTTGCGCCGCCTAACGACATCACGTGACGTCCACCCACTTTCGCTAACTCCACCCAATGTGTCCACCCACTTCCAGCCAGCACGGTTCAGCGCGGTTGTAGTTGAAATGCAACTCCAACAGCCCCACTCAGCTCGACTCAGCCCAACTCAGCACGGCATGGCTCAGCCCAACTCAGCCGCGTTGGTAGTGGAAAAGCGGCATAAATTGACTGTAGGTGTGAATGTGAGTGTGAATGGTTGTCTGTGTCTATGTGTCAGCCCTGTGATGACCTGGCGACTTGTCCAGGGTGTACCCTGCCTTTCGCCCATAGTCAGCTGGGATAGGATCCAGCTTGCCTGCGACCCTGTAGAACAGGATAAAGCGGCTAGAGATAATGAGATGAGATAATAATATTGGCTGGCTTTTTTTCATTGTATATCGGATATATTCCATTCGGCTACTCGTCTTCGACTCATTCCATAACATGCATAAATATGTCCCTCAGATGTGAGTTTTTCAACACGAGAAGATAAACTTCATATCTTCAAGCCAACGTGTGATTTTCTTTTTATTAAATCGACACATTCACAAACAAAAAGTCCCCAAATTTATCAGAAGAACAACAACAACTTTATTCATCACACGCTTGCAAAATTCTTCTCTGCATTTAACCCAGCTGAAGCAGTGAACACACACATGCGCACACACACATGAGCAATGAGCGCACACACATACCCAGAGCAGTGGGCAGCCATGCTAACAGCACCCGGGGAGCAGTTGGGAGTTAGGTGCCTCGCTCAAGGGCACCTCAGCCCAAGGCCGTCCCATATTAACCTCACTGCATGTCTTTGAACTGTGGGGGAAACCAGAGCACCCGGAGGAAACCCACGCAGACATGGGGAGAACATGCAAACTCCACGCAGAAAGGCCTCCACCGGCCAAGAACCTTCTTGCTGTGAGGCGACCGTGCTAACCACTACACCACCATGCCGCTCTTCAATTCACTGATTTCCTCACAAGTAACAGATAAAGATTTATGTCAAGGTTTTGGTTCTCCTTGTCCTGGACGTAGCTCGTATGAAAGACAGGTGGTGTATTTCCCAGTAAAACATTTATGTCCATATAATATATAAGAAAAACCAATCACTGGTGGTTAGCACCGTAGCCTCGCAGCAAGAAGGTTCTGGGTTCGAACCTCGCAACCAATAGGGGCCTTCCTGTGTGGAGTTTGTACGTTCTTCTCATGCTTGCGTGGGTTTCCTCCGGGTGCTCCGGTTTCCTCCCACAGTCCAAAGACGTGGATTAGGCCAACTGGCTACTCTAAATTGCCCATAGGTGTGAGAGGTGTGAGTGTGAATGGTTGTTCACCTCTGTGTTAGCGATAACACTGTGCTAGACTGTACTCCACCTCTTTCTGGAAGTCCGATGGGATTGGCTCCAGCTTCCCCAGTGACCCTGACAGATAAGCGCTATAGATAATGGATGGATGGATAATCGTTGGTGATAATGATGAAGTCTTCTGTAATGACACATTTCCTGTATTTAACATTTATTTATGGAAGGAGCCTCCAGCATTGGCAATTTGTAACATGGAGGCTGTCATGATTTACAGCTTTTCAGTAACAGGACAAGCTGCAGTTTTTGTCTGATGAACTTCAAGACAGAGTGAAGAGAGATGCCGGTGAGGAAAAGACTGTTTCTAGCTACTTTAAAACCATATAATAACAGGAAGTGACTTGTTGCATGGATCTTCCTCTACATTATATGCAACTATAAATTGAGAAAAATACATAATTACAGGCAAGCTGTTGTGATGTATGAGAAATTAAACACTTTCGGACATGTTGTTGAAAAATAATGTATTATGAATGACAGGCTCTGTGTGCTAGCTGCCAAAGGCTAATTTCTAATAAAGGCAAATTTAATGGACAATCACGTACTTAAATCAGATTGCAAGATACCTTCGAAGAAAGCCTTCTTATGCAGCTTCTATCTTCAAATCACAAACATGTTTCCCACCTAAAAGACCTCATCTTGCATATGGATATGGGGTGAAAGATTCTCAAGAGCCCATCCACTTGCGGTTTGATGCAGTTATCTAATCAGCCAATCCCTTGACAGCTAGCCTGGGAATTCCCATGCTGCTTTGCACAATCATTCCGATCTGAAAAGACAGCATGGAAACTATGGTCTAAAGGCTCGCCTGCGTTAGGGAGCCAATCAGAGAGTGGGGAGGGGTGGAAAGACGGTGACGCGTACTACTCGACAAACGGAAGTTTGTAGTTTATTTGGGACTGTTTACGGATCACATTTAACATGGCGGCGGGTCCAGCTTCTCTCATATTTGTCTTGCAGAAACGGCAGTAATCGTTCGGTGCCATTGTTTTCCTATTTTTGTTTTGCCTTCTCTTTCCTTCTCTTCTTCACCTCTTCGTCTTCTTCGTTGCTCTAACTACGTCACCGGGTACAACTGCCATGATTGGCCATGGGCTACGTATACGCCAAATGATAGACATTCGCAACGTCCAATAAACGGCCGTTGACAATCGTAAACCACACCTCCCCTACGAGAAATTCAATAGGCGGATTCCAGACCATATTTCACTTGTGATATGGTCTGGTGTTAACCAGACTACTTGACAGCAGCACGATGCATCAAATCATGCAGATACAAAATCAAGAGCTTCAGTTAATGTTCACAATGTTCAAACATCAGAATGGGAAAAATTGCAATCTCAAATTGTGACTTTCACTGTGGCATGGGTGTTGGTTTGAGCCAGATGGACTGGTTTGAGTATTTCAGAAATGGCTGCTCTCCTGGGGTTTTCACACACAACAGTCTCTACACAGAATGGTGCCAAAAAAAAAAAAAAATGAGTGAGTGAGTGACAGTTCTGTGGATGGAAACAAACGCCTTGTCAGAGGTGAGAGGAAAATGGCCAGACTGGTTCAAGCTTCCAGGAAGGGCATAGCAACTCTTTACAACCGTGTTGAGCAGAAAAGCATCTCAGCATGCAACAGCAGAAGACCACATTGGGTTCCACTCCTGCAGCCAAGAACAGGAATCTTAGAAT
The DNA here is from genome assembly GCF_027579695.1 of Neoarius graeffei. NCBI lineage: Eukaryota > Metazoa > Chordata > Actinopteri > Siluriformes > Ariidae > Neoarius > Neoarius graeffei. The sequence goes on from NC_083573.1 coordinate 89,140,416, forward strand.
CAAGAACAAGTTTCTGTTAAAGTGGCCGGTGAGTGTATGTTACTATTTCCACATGCCTTCCTGGCAAATACAGCTGTGCTCCTCAACCCAACTGAACACCTACAGGAGATTTCAGAATGATGTGTTAGACAGCGCTCTCTACTATAACCATCAAAGGGAATGTCTCTTGGATGAAGGTGTTGATCCATCCTGCACATTTTCAGAGATGTTTAAAATCGATCTCAAGGTGCATCAAAGCTGTTCTGGTGGCTCTTGATGGCCCAAGACCTTCCTAAGACACTTCATGCTGCTCCCCAAAATAGAGTCTGTATAGATAATATCCTGAAGTTCATTCCTACTAATATTGTTCATGTGAAGTAGTACATCTGAAGAGCAGATGCTAGCTCAGGTTCAAATCAGATTTCACCCTGAATTGAACCTACCAAATGACTAGTTTGACAGAATCAGAATCACATTAACTTTATTACTCTAAAGCTGCAAAGCGACACAAGGCCCTGGTCATGCTATTGGTCTCAATTATGTGGCACAAGGAGTAAAACTGAAACATTCTTGTATGTACTCAGTACTCTACGTTTTGATTTCTGAATACCCTAAAGTTAACAAATCTCAGGGAGTGAGAGCTTAATGGGACCGAGTGCACATTATCCAGGCATCTGAATGAAGCAATAAGAAGGTTCTTCTCCTTCAAATAAGGTGGTGTAAACTCAATGTTTCTAAAATTCACTTTACCTCGGCTTGTCAATGAGCCAAGCAAAGTAAACACACTTTCTTAGTGGTAAAACTTGAAAATTTCCACAGAATCGGAACACCGGATACAGAGGGACTTGAAATTCCCTATGGGATATAAATGTTTACGGAAAATAGTCGAATTAACTTTGGCCAAATGGCACATCTTAAAATTCTCAGCATTTCAGAAGTCTGTGTATTACACCTGTCTATGTTAGGCTCCGTCTTCTCAGAGAGCATTTTGAATGACTCCAGTTCTTACCTGTTGGGACACAGGAGCCTACTAGAAATAACTTAAAGTTGTTTATGGAAAATGTCACATACGGAACCATGGTTTTGCATTGCATCTGGCGAGACTGAAATTCAACATGCAGCTTGAATCTTACTACACATTTAAACTATCAACTGTTAGTCATCCAACCAACAAGAAATTTCAAGGCTATACCAAACAGGCAAAACTATGAACAGTTCCTATCTGGTCCTATATCTGCATGCAACACGGTATCTGGCCAAATGGGAGGTTTTGGGTGACTGTGGTCACCTGGAAATAGATCAGAAAAAATAATCATGATGCTACCCAACCTCGTCTTATATGAACACTATTAAGACATGTTGTACTTTTGGCAATAAATATCTAACATAATCAAATAGGAGCTTAGACATGACATTTTCTGAAGTGGGACCAATAATGGGACCGGGACCATATATATTCATTACATGATCATTTATTATTAGGTGTATCAGATGCTCGCTGGCTGTGCTGTGAAAATTGTCCATGCAGACGCTCATCTAAGTTTCCAAACCTGTCATTGCTTAACTCTTGAATATTTTCTATTGTGAATAGTATCATTAAAAAGCTTACATTTCTTTGGAAAGCAGATATTATATCTGGTTAAGATCTGTTCAGTAGTTTGGGAGTAACGGTAGGCTGAAGTCAGTACAACAGAGTAAAAACTCTGCTTGCGGGATGTCAGGAAACTGCCAGTGCTTTTCTTTTTGAGTCACGGGAAAGCAGTCACGCTCTCTCTCTCTCTCTGGGATGTTCTCTTGCTCTCACTGTTTCTGATGAAGGATTCAGCAAAATTTTCCGTCGGCTAGTTTTGATGTTATGATTCACAGGAGACTGTGAAGTGAGTTTTCATAGCTTTACCTACTTATTTCTTCAAATCAAACTGATTCATGTAAATAAATAACTATTTTAGAATATAACTGGAGTTGTTTTGTTGAAAAATATTGAGAGCTTAGTGGTCGGAATGAGATTTATAAAAAACGGAAGTCAGAAACACGAGTGTCAATTTCAATTCAATGAACTGGAATTGTTTATTGGATGTGGATCAGACAGTTTTATCGAGGTTAGCGTTGAAAGCTGTGAATATTATCATTTATATTATTTCATATAAACATTAGTAGGCCCTACTTTTGAGAAATACAAAAGCCTACAGAGCACAAAGAGGGGATTAGAAATAATCTTTTATTACGTTTTTAGTGAGTGTACCGATTTAACGGTTTTACTTAATTAGCATAATTAATACTAATTAAACAGTAATTTGCATAATTTGTTTTTACTAATTTTTCAAACTTTGTATTCAGTATACAACAATCTATGTGCCTGCCAATTTCCATGTAAATATCTTGAAAAATAGATAAGTTATTAAGAAAAAAAAATGTGATCTCACTGGTTAATGAGGCCCATTTTCGACCATGTGATCCTCATACAGAATATTATGGCCGTTTTCTAAAAATTAAGCCGTTTCTTCAATCTTTGATTTGTAATATCGCAAGAACGGATAAACATATTTTAATTCTGGGAAAAGTATGTTGTTCTGCATTCAATTCTGAATTCAACAAGAGCAGTTTCAAGCAATTTGGATTGAATTTGAATTTTCACCTGATATGTCTAATATTAAGTCTTATTTACTAACTTTGATCCACAATGGCTTTCAATTCCATTCAGCGTCCCTCCCGATGGGAAACTCGCAGACAGCTTTCTATGTTTAGACACACTGTCCTTTTCCAGTTCGCACCAATATTAAAAAAAAAAAAAAAAACCCTGCACTCTTCGAAGACCCCACAGAGGGACCCTGACAAAGCCAAAGCTTCCTTCATTCTCCTCCCATTCATTCATAACTACTGATGTGCCCTAATCACGCTGCCTTTTTCACTTCACACTGTCATATATCTTATGAGGTAGCTAAATAAAATCACCAAGAAATATCGGATATCGGTGATGAATCTGCTACGCACATGTTTTTCCAATGCCATTATTCCCAATTAAGACAGAATTGTACGAATCAAAGCGACACGTTGTGGATTGCGGCTTTCTCTGAGATTAAGTCTTGTACTTGGCATCACATCTAAGTTTGAAAGAAACCTTTCAAGATGCTTTCCCTTACCATGGAAAGGAACCAATCCACTAGAAACATAAACAAACTTTACTCAAGTCCAAGAACTTGGATTTTTTTTTTTTAACTATGTATTTTTTTAACGCAGTCTGTTTCCTTTTAGCATCAGTAGCAGCTCGGTCATTGCCGTAAAATGTACGCCTAATGCCAAAAGCAAAGTTGCTCCCAATCATCTTAACTAGTACCTTACAGGGTTACGGATTAAATTATGCAATTTTCAAGAATAAAATATCTATGCTGCTTGCATTACCGGATTTCAATCAATTCAACATGTGACCAAGGGGAATTTTTATTTCATGGACATATAAATGGTAGCAATAACCACCTCCCACTAGTCTACAGGAACAAAAAGGGATACAACTCTGTAATCATCACCTTCCATCATATCTTTAAGCTTATGATTGTACTGCTGTAAAATGTTCTCCATTACTGTGCCCAAGAGGATCAGGGGTTAACCTGTTAGATATCTTGGAGAAGGTCGGTGTCCCTGGGCTGCTCAGATATCTCATTGCGAGAGTTGTGACCCCATAGCCCTGTGGCACATATATAAAATGGATACATCCCGTATCCTATATGTCCCCTTTAGGCATTCTAGAAACAAGCGCAAGCATAAATAGTGACAGCAGAGCCTCAGAGCACCTAGCTTTAAAGGAAAGCCCAGCCGAAGCAACACTTTAAAGAAAAAAGGGAAAACAGGCAGACAATTAAAAACGCATGAGGAGTAAGAAGGGCAAGAGTCCAAGAAATTATTCACAAAACATGGAGTAAGAGGGGAGAAAGGGGGTTGAGGTCGGGGTTTGGGGGGGTGATGGGGGTATGGAGTCCAAGGAAAAATCCAAGTAAACCACAACAGACAGGCTACAAACAATTGCATTATGGGAACACTTTCTTTGAAACCACATCCTTCAGTTGAACTGGTATCATCCAAGAGACACAGACTCACGGTTTAGCTCGATGCAAAGTGCCAAGATGTCAGTTACGGGACAAGAGGAATGGAAAATAGCGCACGGACATGTTCCAGCACATTTAAAAGAATTTGTTCATGAATCTAAAGCATCCTGACATGACTGGCGAATACGAGTCCAAATTCTCATCATGCATCATGAAGGATAACAGAGAAATTTCAGTAATAATGAAGCATCTCATTATGAGCTTTTATGTGCAATCTGCAGCACTGATGTGAGCAACACGTCAGGTTTGATTCAGTTTAATAGGAAACATACAGATTATATCCATATAAAATGCATTGCCTAACTCCCTGTGGCCAAATGTGGTCAAGACAGAAGTTCGGCAGTTAAGTGTCCATTTTAAAGCTATACTGCCTTTCAGGTTTTTCAAGTGTAGGTCATAAAAAGAATTTTCCCTGACACCCAATTATTTTTGTTTAGTGGACCGAAAGCTACTGAATTCGAATCACAATTTTATCCAATTTTATTAGTTTTTTTTAACAGAACAATTAATGAATTTAGGGCCACGTGACCCTAAATTCTCCACTATTTTTTCCTGCTTCACCATGACCCAATTCAAGATACTACATCAAGTATCATGTGGTGGGCTTTCCCTGTTCAAGCAAGGCATTGTGGGATACAAATTTGAAACAGGAGAGAAAAATGGAGGATGTGAGTGTGTGAATGAAACATGAAAGACCAACTACAGTAACAGAAAGCAAGAAGAAAACAAGTTATGTTGCGAAGGAAAGGAAACGCAGGACCAAACTGATAAATATCGGCGGTCAGCGAGCACCTCGGTGCGATCAGCTGTTCGTTTAGCGACAGAATGATGTAACTATCAGTGCACGGTCAAAGGTTAACCTGCGCATGCGCACACGGACTTCCTCTGTCTGCTTCACTGTGTGAAGCGAGCGATTTCATGCACATTATTTGCTCGGGAATCCCCTCAAATTAAATAACTTCCCAGCCACAGAATGGCCTGAAATTTTGTGAGATATTACAGAAATAAACATAGATCACAATGACCAAATTTCAGAGGGAACTAAATTTCACTGATTTTGTAAAAGCGAAAGGCAGTCTGTACTGCTGCTCACAGCTGGAAATGGAAAGACTCAATGTTGTACTGTCTTTATTTATTAGTTACAGTGACTTGCTGTTTCATTCTGTATATACAGTAATACTACACTAGGGCAGTGGGCATGTGCCGTCCTTGACCGCCATGCAATGGGGTAGTAAGGCGTCTCCTTCCCTCCACTAGTCTGGGGTGGTGCCTTGAGCAAGCACGAGCAACCCCTCACTCCCCCTGGTCAGGGTTACAACCAGAGACCGGACTCGGCAGACTGTGCGGAGGAGCCCACCACCCGGTAGGTCAACAGGCAGGAAGGCGGACCCAGCAAAGCATTTGCGGAGTGCAATCAGGGCACAGTGCAACACATAGAACACTGTTGGCCATCCACTGCATCCCGACCTAGCTCCAGCTGTCTTGATTCTGTCTTGCCCCTGGAGTCAGTTAGGTCAGGACGAGAGACTGAGGCTGACAGCTGTGCAACTTTCAATCGCTCTAATCCAAGTCATGCACAAGTCATGATCTCAAATTCAAGTCCTGTGGCGATGGACACGTGGTGAAGCAGCAGGTGCAGAAACACTGGAAGCTGTAGTCACAAACCTGCATGCAGGTGGCCCAGGGCATTGAGTCGCTCTCTGCTTGAACGAAACAGCAGCGGAGTTCGGCAGCTCCCTGGGTGTCTGAGCAACCCTGTTTAAGATTGCTCCCCTCCATGGAGGAAGGAGCTAGAAAGTGTGCGCCAAACATAGCCTGTTTCACCTCACCCTGGCCAGCATGTTGCGGCTGGTGGGGATCTCACTCAGCAGTCAAAATACAACAAAAAAAGATAGGGAAGGTAATCAACCTTGGTACGTGGAACGTCGACATGTGGGTGTACCTTCAAAGCCCAGATTGGCCTCATCAGCAGTGATGGGAATAACGGCGTTAGAAATAAACGGCGTTACTAACGGCGTTACTTTTTTTTAGTAACGAGTAATCTAACTAATTACTTTTTACATCGTTATAACACCGTTCCTGTTACTTACAATAAAATACTATGCGTTACTTTATTAAAGCTGTTCTCATCTGGCACGCTGCTCGCTCAGCCTTTCTTTACTCTGCTGAGGCGGGGAGACGCGAGACAACGGCACAGTAAGCCAATCAGAGTAGATTTGGACAACATACGTAGGTAGGCCATGCCTACTGCACTACTGCGCGCTCTTTCAATCAGAAGACCCAGCGATGGCGAGCGGTCAGCCCAGCACTGCGCTTTCACACTGGAAATACAGACATTACTTTTCATTACTTGAAATAAAAGGCAAAAATGTCTACGTGCAATGCACATTATGTCGAGGAACAAAGCGTTTGTCCTCGTCAGTGGCCAGTAATTAGTAACATAACAATTTTAATAACTACAAAAATATATTAAATTTGATAGATGTCTTCTCACATTGTCCCACAAAAATATTAATATAGTGTAGATAATGTTACTGATTGGTTCTGTTAAGTGTCCATTTCAGTCATTAAACACATTTAACATTCACTTTTATTATGATTACACTAATTGAATTTGATTTTTTTTTTTGGGGGGGGGTAATACAAAATGTAACGGAATAATTACTTTCCCTGGTAATTAGTTACTTTTATGACAAAGCAACTCCGTTACTAACTCAGTTACTTTTTGGGAAAAGTAACTAGTAACTATAACTAATTACTTTTTGAAAGTAACGTGCCCAACACTGCTCATCAGTCACCTTCGGACCCACAACCACCACCCACCAAATTGAAATCATGGTTGTCTTAGACCCCGAAGGATGAACATCATCATCATAACACTACACTTAATTTACTTACTAATTCCAATTTATTGATACTAATTTAAACCAAAGCTTTGTTAAATTCTCAAATCTGATTGGTCAGAAGGTACAAATTAATTTTCTCTAACAGCAGCTCCGACAGTCATACTGGCTGTACTTCAAATCACAGGTACATTATAATGCACCCATTCTCATATGTTATGGTTACTCTAGCAACAATTCATTCACAGCGGCTTGTATGGTGGGTTATAAAAATAATCAAGTCTAATAATAAACAGACAGTAAAGCAGGTTGTTGTTTAACAAAGAAAAGCATCCAGTTTGGTGAATCTTCCTGTAAGAACATGTTTAACATTTATGGAAATTAAATTTCCAGTGTTAGTGCTAACAGATTTTCCCCAGGGGGAAGTCTCTGGGACGGAGGACAAGATTTTTTTAATTTTTTTTTAATTTTTTTAACTTTAAGAGAGTTAGGAAAGAGAGGCTGGTGGGAGAAATGACTATATCATAAGTGAGAATAGGACCCAACTTGCTGTGTAGTTATGAAACATTAAATGTAACTATAAAAAGAGTATTTTTATTAAAAAATAAGAATAAATCGTCTTAAAAAATCATTTATTTCAAACTTCAAAAGCGTCATACAAATGTAATAAAGGCACGACACATACTTGTCACTTATCTACGCTGAGACACATAAAATATTTTGTTTTGAAATCGATAAAATAAATCCCAAGTCCACCTTACCTTTAAATAGTTTCAGACCAAACTTCATAGCATCTTTAGTGCTTTTACTAACAGCATTTACTTTCATCATTTGTAATTCTTCCTCACTGATGGTGATGAAGCAATTAGCTGCTATTTTGTCAAGTCGCTTGAGGTGATTATCGAGAAAGAATCCGAATTTCTCAACCAATCAGCGTGCGCAATTTTCTATAATCACCTGCATATTTATACTAAATAATATTCTGGTGAAATTATTACAAATCAAATATAAGACTGTTCAGCCTGTTTGATGCTTTTATTCATTACCTCCACCAACGTTGTTGGAGGAGGTTATGTTTTCACATATGGTTGTTAGTTAGTTTGTGTTTTCCCAATGTAACTCAAAAAGTACTGAATGGATTTTGATGAAATTTGGTGGAAAGGTGAGCCATCGTCCAAGGAACCATCAAACAGATTTTGATCCAAATCCGGATATGTATACGGATCCAGAATTTTTAATTTTTCATTATTTTTTTTTTTTTTTACTGTTCCCAACGTAACTTAAAAAGTAGTAAACAGATTTGGATGAAATTTGGTGTACAGCTTTAGTATTATCCCAGATTCAAGTGATTTGATTTTGATGTTGATAACATGTAGCTTGGTGGAGATATACACGCTACCGAGTGTCCTTCTAATTTTAAAATGTTTTTCTATTGGCAGATAATTTTGATTCTAAGGATAAAGCCTTAAAATGAGAAATTTATCTGCCAATTGAACAAACCCATTTCATGCTTAAAATTAGCAAACTATTGAGAAACACATTTTAATAATCATACATTTGGTTTATTTTCATTTTACAATAAGAAATTCTCAGTAGATTTGACTATATTCAAGACACAAGGCATTTTGCAGTGTATTTTTACTTACATTTACTTGTGGATAGCTTTATTAAACACAAGATTCACTCAGCTGACACTGGTTTCCATTGGAGATGTGTATAAATATAGTATTATGCTAATAATCTCTATCTACATTATTCAATTCATAAAATATATAACTAGTATAAAATAAGTAATGTGCAATATAGTGAGACAAACATAATATTATGATTAATAATGAATAAAATTTGGATTTCATTTATAAAAATATATCTAAATATCTGAAAAGTGCTTCCAGTAGTTAATTATAAATTTCTTCGTATAACTGTATTTAATTACACTTATTACTTAATCACAATTACTTAATTATGATTACTTGTATTTTATTTAATTATAATTACTCATACTGACATTTAAGGCATTTCTGGATCTTACCGACAAAGGTGAAATGGATTTACAGGATTACAGTATTTATCATTGCAGACGTGAACTGTACAGAAGTAATTCAGGTTCAGAGATGCAATGCTTCTGTTACCTATTTTGCCAGAACAAAGTGAAAAATCTTTGTCTAACATCTTGTCTATGGAAATTAGCACACACGAGAATCATTCCCAAATTCCTTAAATATCCTGGCTGAGCTTTTAAAGCGCACATTCAGGAAAATGTTCCAAAAGATTGATCTCAGTATTTTGCATACAAGAAACAGATTTGTTTTATTTGCGCACTTGGGTGGAACTAAATGACAACATATTTCTTACGTTACACAAATGGAATAAATAAAGTATATATGGGGGGAGAGATGATAAAACAATCACAGTGCATGTAGGGAAGAGAGAGAGAGAGAGAGAGAGAGAGAGAGAGAGAGAGAGAGAGAGAACATTTGGTGAGTTTTGGCTTTCCATGCTGAAGGAAATAATCCTTGTAATTATAAATATTATTTTGAGCTGTTATAATCTCATTTCATATGAAATCAAAATGCAATCAGATGTTGTGTAGAGCAGAGAGGTTTCTGTGGTTGGAGATATGAATGCTTCTGTGTGTCCATGTACAAGTTCAGTTCTGTGTTTAGTGGATTCATATGGAAACAATGAAAGCCATCTGAAGTGGAGGAATGGAAGAAGAGGATTCAAGTCTGCTTCATGGACGACCACGAAAAAATAAAGATCTAACCTTTTTCAATACTAATAACAACAATAAAGACTGGGTAACGACTCTACACTGTTATTAGGCACACCTGGTTTGGTAAAAACCCAGTCAGTTTTGGTACATTTTTCCTTATTTATTTATTTTTTTTTATTTTTCACACTTGGTCATTTTGTCATTTCCCTCTTTCGGGCATGATATTACACGAGACAGCCATTTAACTCCCACCTGAACCATTTTATAACCTGTGAAAAGGTACAGGATTAAATATTTAACAGTTATTCAACGAAATCGAGTCGCACATGAGCCAATAGCCAACGAGGCATGTAGCACCGAGTTGGCTATCAGCCATGTATGATGAGATTGAGTGGAATAACTGTTTTATTCTATCCACAGTCACTCGATTTTGAGAAACAGAGCATTTTTATTTTCAGCAAATTCAATAAATAAAATCTTCATACAAAACGTCCAACAAAATAATTTCCACTCAGAATGTAAACAAACCAGCGAAATGACAGTAGCAATTTGTGAAAAATGCTATAATAATAATACTTGAAAAATAAAAAAAAGATACGTTCTTACCATCAAATACTTTCATTCCATATTTTGTTGCCCCCTTTTTTATTTTTTGGGGCTTTCTTCTTCTTCTTCTTCTTCGGCGTTTGTCAAATCAACTTAAAGGTGCATTAGATTAGATTAGATTAGATTAGATTAGATTAGATTAGATTAGATTAGATTAGATTAGATAAAACTTTATTGATCCCTTTGGGCGGGTTCCCTCAGGGAAATTAAGATTCCAGCAGCATCATTACAGATAAACAGAGAAAAGAAATAGAGAAAACTTCTAGATGAATTAAAATAAATTTCTGCAATTGCCCTCTCCTACCCTCCTTAAACCTGAACTGATCGAGTTGTAAGTTGTATTATTTCGAGAAGTGGCTGCACAACTAGTTCTGATACGTTTGATGAGAACACTGTAAATAGTACTCTTAATAGGTTTTGATAATAAATGCTTTCTATATACATCCATGGAATACTTTCATTTATTTCTATATGATTTGTAATTAGAGGCGGCACGGTGGTGTAGTGGTTAGCGCTGTCGCCTCACAGCAAGAAGGTCCGGGTTCGAGCCCCGTGGCCGGCGAGGGCCTTTCTGTGTGGAGTTTGCATGTTCTCCCCGTGTCCGCGTGGGTTTCCTCCGGGTGCTCCGGTTTCCCCCACAGTCCAAAGACATGCAGGTTAGGTTAACTGGTGACTCTAAATTGACCGTAGGTGTGAATGTGAGTGTGAATGGTTGTCTGTGTCTATGTGTCAGCCCTGTGATGACCTGGCGACTTGTCCAGGGTGTACCCCGCCTTTCGCCCGTAGTCAGCTGGGATAGGCTCCAGCTTGCCTGCGACCCTGTAGAACAGGATAAAGCGGCTAGAGATAATGAGATGAGATGAGATGAGATTTGTAATTAGAATTAGTTATATTTATATAAGCACTTGTAAATTAGGTATGAAGGCACCATTACGGGAACCTAATAAAGATTATTGTATAAATCAGTTCTGGACAATTAAATCATTGACTGCGATTTTATTTTGAAAAAAATACAGTGGTGCTTGAAAGTTTGTGAACCCTTTAGAATTGTCTATATTTCTGCATAAATATGACCTAATACATCATCAGATTTTCACACAAGTCCTAAAAGTAGATAAAGAGAACCCAGTTAACCCTTTGACGCAAAACATGGGTCAAAAATGACCCGGCTGAGTTTTATCTTCTATATCTTTGCAATAAATTAATTCCATCATTCAGTATTCAAGGTATTCCTCAATTAACTTGTTTTTGATCATCATACATCCTTATTTTATTTTTTCCTTTCTTACTTTTTGAATAAAAACCCTTTTTGTATCACTACCCTTCTAATGCACAACATGGGTCAAAAATGACCTGCATTCATTTTCCAGGTTATTTCATGTATGGCTGAGTGTTTCTATGATATACTTTTGAAATAAATTCATTTTGTCATTTACTTTTCCAAATATGCAGTAAACATCTTGTTTTTGTTTAGCACAAATCATCATTTTTATTTTTCCTTTCTTAAGTTATGAACAAGCACAGGTTTTGTAATTCTACATCAAGTTTACACACATAGGTCAGAACCGACCCGCATGCATTTACTACAGCGTTTGGTGGAAACTGTGAATTGTGCTTGTGTCAGACATTTCACAGCTCAGCACAGCGCCCTTTGCCCAGCTAATACATGGAAGTAATGTTTTTCAATTGTTCTAACATTACCTTAGAAAAAAATGGATTATGTTTAGGTTACCTTGAGAGTGAATAGATTACTTGTCAGAAAGTTACAAGTAATTACTATTAGCTACTGAGCTGTTGACATATTCTACTTTAGTTAGCTAACTTTATTGTAGTTGGCTTAGCTAACTACATAGTTAATTAATAAATAACTGGCCCCATTCACTGCTGAAGTAATTACTTGAAACAAATTATTATTATAGTATTAAGACATTTAATTTTAAATCATACTTGGATGACCCATGTGTAGTAATATAAAAAGTATTTTTGTTCATAAAGTAGGAAAGAAACAATTAAATCAATGATTTGTGGTAATTAAAAACAAGATATTTAAAGAATACTTGGAATATTCAATCATAAAATAAATTGATTTCAAAAGATAGAGCAAAGAAAAACTCAGTCAGCATGAAATAACCTGGAAAATGAATGCGGGTCATTTTTGACCCATGTTGTGTATTAGAAGGGGTGTGCATATGTTTTGCATCAAAGGGTTAAACAAATGAGACAAAAATATTATACTTGGTCATTTATTTATTGAGGAAAATGATCCAATATTACATATCTGTGAGTGGCAAAAGTATGTGAACCTTTGCTTTCAGTATCTGGTGTGACCCTCTTGTGCAGCAATAACAGCAACTAAATGTTTCCGGTAACTGTTGATCAGTCCTGCACACCAGCTTGGAGGAATTTTAGTCCATTCCTCCGTACAGAACAGCTTCAACTCTGGGATGTTGGTGGGTTTCCTCACATGAACTGCTCGCTTCAGGTCCTTCCACAACATTTTAATTGGATTAAGGTCAGGACTTTGACTTGGCCATTCCAAAACATTAACTTTATTCTTCTTTAACCATTCTTTAGTAGAACAACTTGTGTGCTTAGGGGCGTTGTCTTGCTGCATGACCCACCTTCTCTTGAAATTCAATTCATGGACAGATGTCCTGACATTTTCCTTTAGAATTTGCTAGTATAATTCAGAATTCATTGTTCCATCAATGATAGCAAGCCGTCCTGGCCCAGATGCAGCAAAACAGGCCCAAACCATGATACTACCACCATCATGTTTCACAGATGGGATAAGGTTCTTATGCTGGAATGCAGTATTTTCCTTTCTCCAAACATAACGCTTCTCATTTAAACCAAAAAGTTCTATTTTGGTCTCATCTATCCACAAAACATTTTTCCAATAGCCTTCTGGCTTGTCCACGTGATCTTAGCAAACTGCAGACAAGCAGCAATGTTCTTTTTGGAGAGCAGTGGCTTTCTCCTTGCAACCCTGCCATGCACACCATTGTTGTTCAGTGTTCTCCTGATGGTGGACCCATGAACATTAGCCAATGTGAGAGAGGCCTTCAGTTGCTTAGAAGTTCCTCTGTGGTCCTTTTTGACCTCGCCGACTATTACACGTCTTGCTCTTGGAGTGATCTTTGTTGGTTGACCACTCCTGGGGAGAGTAACAATGGTCTTGAATTTCCTCCATTTGTACACAGTCTGTCTGAATGTGGATTGGTGGAGTCCAAACTCTTTAGAGATGGTTTTGTAACCTTTTCCAGCCTGATGAGCATCAACAACGCTTTTTCTGATGTCCTCAGAAATCTCCTTTGTTCGTGCCATGATACACTTCCACAAACTTGTGTTGTGAAGATCAGACTTTGATAGATCCCTGTTCTTTCAATAAAACAGGGTGCCCACTCACACCTGATTGCCATCTCACTGATTGAAAACACCTGACTCTAATTTCACCTTCAAATTAACTACTAATCCTAGAGGTTCACATACTTTTGCCACTCACAGATATGTAATATTGGATCATTTTCCTCAATAAATAAATGACCAAGTATAATATTTTGTCTCATTTGTTTAACTGGGTTCTCTTTATCTACTTTTAGGACTTTGTGTAAAAATCGGATGATGTTTTAGGTCATATTTATGCAGAAATATAGAAAATTCTAAAGGGTTCACAAACTTTCAAGCACCACTGTATAATTAATTAATTAATCCCCAGCACAGAAAAAAAAAATCAATATCACGTAAGCCTACTAACGTCGGCAGTGTGTAAGCGTAAAAACATAGGCAACAAGGAAAGGCATTAGGATCCTTCTGCAAATGTTGTATGAAACCCAAGCCAAAAATGTAGTTAAAAACAAGTAAAGATCATACTCAATAAGGCACCAATACCTCATAATAGCAAGAGAGTGGCTGAACAACAAATAGAACAGGAGTCATCAGGAGATGACGTATCCTAGCCTGGGCCCGCCCATCCTAAGCGTGACGCAACACGAGGGCCTGTTGCGAGCTTAGTCTGGCCAGGCAGGCTATCTACAGCATTTCCAAGCTCCCGAAAAATCGGGAACCAATCAACTTTGAGCATCTCCAACGGCCCTGGGTAGAGGCGTGTTCAAGGCAGTGACGTAGTAGAACTGCGACCGGAAGCCATAGATTGTTTACAGAATCTATGCCGGAAGCGCTTCATTCACATCACGAACATGGAGCAGCGGCAAGCCTTTAACACAGCGGTAGATGCTGTATTGAAAGCATTCAACGCGATGTTCTCATTGAAAACGGGGCAAAGAGCAGCCCTGGAGGTATTTATTGAAAGGAAGGATGTTTTCGCCTTGCTCCCGACCAGCTTCGGTAAGAGTTTAATCTACCAGTTAGCCCCGTCGCGTCGCAAACGTCAGAGGAAAGAGTGATGTGATTGGTTTAAGCTTCGTCACAGCCTTTTCTGGCTTCGACCAGTAGCAAACTGAGGCATTTCAGGGAGGCGGGTCAACCACGGGCTCTGGGAAACGGTTGGGCTTAATAGCTTGGCCAGACCAAATGCTCACAGAGCTTTGAAGACGCGTTAGCCAGGCTAGACGTATCCCCCCCCCCCCCAGCCCCAACATGAAACGTCACTCCAAATTTTCCTAAGTTGAATTGGTTGCCATGGAAATACAGGAAAAAAAATTAAATTTAATAAAAATAAAAAAAAAACAGTGAAATCCATCCATTATTTGTAGCCACTTATCTTGTTCTACAGGGTCGCAGGCAAGCTGGAGCCTATCCCAGCTGACTACGGGCGAGAGGCAGGGTACACCCTGGACAAGTCACCAGGTCATCGGAGGGCTGACACAGAGACAAACAATCACACCTACAGTCAATTTAGAGCCACCAATTAGCTTAACCTGCATGTCTTTGGGGGAAACTGGAGCACCCAGTGGAAACCCATGCAGACATGGGGAGAGCATGTCAACTCCACACAGAAAGGCCCTCGTCGGCTACTGGGCTTGAACCCAGGACCTTCTTGCTGTGAGGCAACAGTGCTAACCACTACACCATCGCGCAACCACACTGAAACCCCAAAATGTCAAAAGGCACAACTTCTCTAGTCCCTTAACATAACTGTCAGATTTCGTGAAAAAATTCCTAATAGTTTTTGAGTTATGCTCTGGAAACTAAAATGTTTATGGACGGACAGAGCGATAGCTATATTTCCCTGCATTATATGATGGGGGGATAAAAAGAGGTTAAACACAAGCAAGGTAGGTAATCAGAATAAACACAGCTCAGAACTTAGAGGAACAGAATATAGTGGCAAGACTTCACAAAGGCATACTGAAAACCTTGTGCTTATACACAGTACCAGTAAAATGTTTGTACACCCCTATTCATTTATAGGTTTTTCTGTATTTTGACTATTTTCTCCATTGCAGAACAATACTGAAGACATCGTAACTATAAAATAACATATGAAACATATATGGAACCGTGTGCTATACAAAAAAATATGTTTTACATTTTAGCATGTCCAGTGTTTCCCTTGATGATGCTTTGCACACTACTGGCATCATCTTAAGTAGCTTCATGAGGTAGTCACCTAGAATGCTTTTCAATTAACACTCGTCAAAAGTTAATTAGTGGACGAGTTTCTTGCCTTCGCAATGTGTTTGAGATCAAACAGTAAATAATAAACACACAGTAAATGAGTGTTTCTATGAATACTGAGAAATTTGTGTCCCAGAGCCATCTCTAGGCCTGTGTAATGTGGAAAGATCGAAACCCTCTACATACAGCAAGAACTCCCTGGGGCCTACCGTGAAAAAGTTCAGCAGACTTCTCTGACATTCCTTAGTTGTTGGAAAAAAATCGAAATAAGTGCGAAAATGGCCAACTTGGCTTGTCCAACCTGCATCCTTGGTTTGAACTAACAGTGTTATTTCTCCACTGAAAGCCAGCAGACAAGATTACCCTCTGTGCAAGTCATGGATATGAGTGTGTTTAAAGAAAATACAACTAAACCTGATGCAGCTTTTAATCATTTCGACTGCAGCTCAGCCAAAGTAGGTGTCCCATGAACTTGCGGTCAACTATGTGACGGTGTTGAATTCAGCCTCAGCGTTGCAACGGTTACTCAGATACAAGGTTCGCCTGCCTCGTGTTATCTGGCAGGGCAACAGAAAAACATCTCGTCCTGTACTGCTTTTGGTATGTCTTTTGGGTGGAGCTGAGGTGTGTAAAAATTGAAGCGTACCTTTTTTACATGTCAACTATGTGATGGTGATTACATCTGTGTGATTAGCTGTGGTCAGTAGTCAGTATGATGAAACAAAGTGGCAGCCCACTTCCTTCACGCACATGACCCTGGGCGATAATAGGTTGATACCAATGGATATGGCAAGCCAAAAAGCCCAAAATTTGTCAACTATGTGATGTCTAATTTAATTTAGATTTAGCATTGCCAACGCTGCTGGATACTGCAGTGCAGGCTAGAATTCCACCAACAATGTCTACTGATGAAGCCAAATTCGAGACAACAAGCCATTTGATTTTGACTTTAATGGAGGGGGTGCACAAAAAGTAACAGGCCTACCTTAGTTATCTCATCTCATCTCATTATCTCTAGCAGCTTTATCCTGTTCGACAGGGTTGCAGGCAAGCTGGAGCCTATCCCAGCTGACTACGGGCGAAAGGCGGGGTACACCCTGGACAAGTCGCCAGGTCATCATGGGGCTGACACATAGACACAGACAACCATTCACACTCACATTCACACCTACGCTCAATTTAGAGTCACCAGTTAACCTAACCTGCATGTCTTTGGACTGTGGGGGAAACCAGAGCACCCAGAGGAAACCCACGCAGACACGGGGAGAACATGCAAACTCCGCACAGAAAGGCCCTCGCCGGTCACGGGGCTCGAACCCGGACCTTCTTGCTGTGAGGCGACAGTGCTAACCACTACACCACTGTGCCACCCACCTTAGTTATTATTAGCTTAAATATTTGACTACATTTAGTCCCAAATTAAAATAAAAAGTTACAAGTTAGGTTTTTTTTGTGTGTTTGTTTTTGTTTTCCCCCCGTTTCCAGTTGAGAGTACGTTGTGCGCATTCTGGCTGCCACTTCTCACCAGAGCTTTTTATGTTATTGCATTTCCCCTTTTGTTTTTCTTGTTTGTGTTTGTGTAGTTTGATGTTTGTTTGAGTGTTTTGTCAGCCAGTTGTGGTGTAGCCCTGGACCCAATTTTGGGCGTCGGTTCCCTCCAGGCGTTGGTTTGCCGTGGGTGATGCCTGTGCTCCTCACTATGGACTGCAGTGAGCTCGTTACTCATTTTAACATCAGGGTTGTCCAGCGCTCTGTGTGGTGGTGCTGCTGTACTTGGTGTGGTGTTCTGAGCAATGTTGCTCGGTGGCATCACGATGGCTGAGTAGGTGGTTTGGGACGTACCAGCACTCTGCATGGCAGTGCTTCTGTGCTCGCTTTGTGGATCCATGGTGCGGTGTTCTGAGCAATGTTGCCTGGCGGCGGCATGGCGGATGTGCAGGCAGTGTGGGACTTGTTTTCGTGCGCTTTTTGGTGAGACTGTGGTAGCTACACCATTGGAATGACATCCTGACCTTTATTTGGTGGACTTTTTTTATCCCCCTCCCCTTTCGTTATAATTGTAAAACGACCTTGGGTATGAGAAAGGCGCTATATAAATTTAACTTATTATTATTATTATTATTTTCTGTCATTTATACAAAATACTAGATAGTAGCTGGTCTATCTGTCACATAGTTGACTTCTCATAAAATGATAGATGTGATTATTGTTGTATACTGAAAAGTATAAAAGCATTTGAGCGTGGCTCTGCTGTGGAGCTTTCACTTGGGATGTGCTACTATCATTTAATAGTATTTACACCAAAACCCAGCATACTTCATTTTTACCAAATTGCCCACCCTAAATTTCTCAGTGTTCACAAAAACATTCAAATAACCCTGTTCCACAACTGTAGTCATCCATATTATGTCAAGAACCGTTCAAGTAAGTAAAGAGAAACGACATCCATCATTACTTTAAGACATGAAGTGACTTTTAATTAATACAAATAAAGAAAATAACACTGAAGAAGATTGATGGTGTGTCCAAACTTTTGACTGGTTCTGTAGTCCATGACCAGGAAGTGAACAACAAAACTCGAACTCACGTGATACTAACCTCTGCTGGTGAGGAAGTTTATTGCCCCAGGATGTTGTGACAAGAGGAATTCACTTTACATTCTCTAATCTTTTCTCAACCTCTATAATGATACAATAAAAGGCAACAGGAACCCGTTACTCTAATTCTTCCTTAGAAACTTTGATGGCTGGAAGAAAAGCAGTCAGAACGGCCACGTCACTGCAGCGATATGCCAAATAGAGAGAGCGAATCTTTTCTCAAACTTTCAGAAACACAAACCAGCAGGTTAATACTGCATGCATGAATAATTTTAAGGTTAAGGAAGGGGATAGGAACAATCCAGGGGATCTGAAATAAACCCTAAGCAATAAGAAAAATCAGGAGCATCAAGTCCATCTACGAACCTAAATGCAAATATCTGTTAAATCGGTTTAAGCACAGAGAGTCATGATTAAGACCAACGAATTACATTGCCTGAGGAAGGGTGCACACAGAAAGCCTTCTCTTCCCCCAAACGTGACCTAGAAGAGAAGTGAGGCTTGATACTGTCCAAAGATACACAAAGACAAAACTTTCTGGCAGTCTAGAGATTTATAATCATAACCGTCTGGTCACTCATGCAGAAGCTTGACCGCTGCATTAACCACAAAAGTTCGGAGAACAGTCTGATATAATCCTGAGCCAAACTGGAAGTCTGTACTGGATGTTTACAAGGTAGGAAATGCACAAGCAGAACATAAAGCATTCAGTAACAGCAACAGTGTCAACATTTGACTGGCACATCACCTCATCACCTAATGAAAGCTCGCTTTGAAGTAAACTTGCCTCCGGGATTGGAGCAACATGCTGTCAAGAGACAGCCACTTTCACCTGGCGACATAAACTGTATGCTGTTTCACACGCTATTGATTTCCAAGGCATTAGAGTTTCAACAGCTGAGCTGTCTATTTGTAGTGCTAGAGCATAATATATGTTGGCATATGCTATGTTTACTTATTGTACATCTCTCCCATGACCATGTACCGATTTTTCATACAAATTTACATATGTTGGCTTGTTTCTTTTTGTGAGTCACACTGCTATAACCTTCATCAGGGCTATTCGGCTTCACGAATAAGCCAAATAAGAAAATCATCTGTACGCAGGCCAAGCCAAAATGCTTTCCAGAAAAGATTACTACAGCTCTATAAGCATTCAGTAATACTTTAGTATTATACACATACAGTCCCTACAGTGCCCCGGTCCCCACAATTAAAATTTGATTTTCACAACGAAAGGGCAAAATAGTTTTTATTGTGGCACAAAGCTTTTTAAAAAGCCAACATTTGTTCGCCAGACCCTTTGGATTAATAAACATGCTTTATCTCCAATTAAAGTATTCTGGGATATACCTCCATCAGCTTTACACGTCTAATTCAGTTATTCCATGAAATTGAGTCGTACATGAGCAGACAGCCGACGAGGCGTGTAGGACCGAGTTAACTATAAACCATGTACGACGAGATTGAGTGGAATAACTGCTTTATTCTATCCACATTCACTGGATTTTGAGAAACAGAGAGCATTTTTATTTTTAGCAAATTTGATGAATAAAAACTTGATACAAAACGTCCGACAAAATCATTTCCGCTTAGGCGGACTTCTTAATGAAAAAAATAGCCTTAATAAGACTGTAATTCATACTGGCCACTGTTGTGTGTGAGTTCAAAATCCGATCAATCTTGTGGGAGGAGTAGCAATTTTTGTGAAATTGCATATGACCTTGTGTCGCCGCATCCATGGCAGGTAGCGCCACCTGGTAAACAATTATTGTTGGAATATGTCTTTAGAGTCTTCTAGATGAGTTTCAGTGAAAACATCCTAGCAGTTTACAAACAGTAGTGTTTGTTGTGACAAGTCACCCAAAATTTTCAAACGCCCATAAAATGTTAAAGGAGAACTGAAGTCATTTTTAAACTTGCTTTATTTCTTAATTAACGTGTTATTCAATTACGTTTTCGGTTTTAGTAACCTTATATCGTGACTCATATTGGCAACTTATTGCAATTAAATATTATACTTATCGGCCTATTCGGTTTTTAGCCGTGTTGAATGTAGTTCGTGTGGTCCACGGCAGGCATCGCTTATCCGCGCGATTTTCACGAGACTTGTGCGAGACTTCAAAACATGAAGTGTCAGCCAGGTGTCAGTGCCGCCATTTTGAAAACTGTTTTCCAAACAAAATATTGCACAAAAACAAGTTTAAATGATGATTACTGCCTACTTTTTTCAAACTTTCCTGATTGCTGTCAAAACAAACAAAACTTCCGGCTTGATTACATCAGCATTCAAAAGAGGGCGCGCGCGTCTTTTGATGACGTTGGCAGATGTTGGCCACTTTGATTTGCGCTGTATGTTTTACTTCCGTCCTACGATGTCTCGCACAGGTCTCAATGAATCCCGTTTACGGACACTGCTTTGACATACTGTATGGACTGATATATTACAGAGCATATTTCAAACACTGATAAACTGCTAAAGCAGTGACAAAATAGCTATCAAAAATGCATTCCTATATTTAATAAAATGAGATAAATAGAATTTTAATAATTAAAAAATTTGCCTTCAGTTCTCCTTTAAATATGACAGGTAGCACCACTGTCTTGGCAACTTTAATATACGCTACCGTTCAAAAGTTTGGGGTCATTTTGAAATTTCCTTATTTTTGAAAGAAAAGCACTGTTCTTTTCAATGAAGATCACTTTAAACTAATCAGAAATCCACTCTATACATTGCTAATGTGGTAAATGACTATTCTAGCTGCAAATGTCTGGTTTTTGGTGCAATATCTCCATAGGTGTATAGAGGCCCATTTCCAGCAACTCTCACTCCAGTGTTCTAATGGTACAATGTGTTTGCTCATTGCCTCAGAAGGCTAATGGATGATTAGAAAACCCTTGTACAATCATGTTAGCACAACTGAAAACAGTTGAGCTCTTTAGAGAAGCTATAAAACTGACCTTCCTTTGAGCAGATTGAGTTTCTGGAGCATCACATTTGTGGGGTCGATTAAATGCTCAAAATGGCCAGAAAAATGTCTTGACTATATTTTCTATTCATTTTACAACTTATGGTGGTAAATAAAAGTGTGACTTTTCATGGAAAACACAAAATTGTCTGGGTGACCCCAAACTTTTGAACGGTAGTGTATACCAACCTGGGGAACATTCCATATTAGTTTGATCAAAATTGGATCACTCCTGTAGGAGGAGTAGCGATTTTTGTGAAATTGTGGATGGATGAAGACGGACGGATGACGTGTGATCGCATAAGCTCATCTGGCCTGGCCTGGCCTACGCCTGGATGAGCTAAAAACCTGTCGATGGCTGCACTAATTGCCTTTAGTGTTTTTTTTTTGTTGTTGCTTTTTTTTTTTTTTGTAAAAAGTGCCGTCTGCCAAGGTATACAATAGCTTTAGACATTAATTTAATTCTTTGTTGGACATTTCAGTGATTGTAATTTTCAAGCTTCTTTGAGCTTTTGAACCAGTCTAAAACAAAATTCAACAAAGTTTAATGCTTAAAGATGCTTTAAAGATGAAGAATGCTTTAATGCTTTATAGAGCAAGAATGTAAACAAACCAGCAAAATGACAGGAGCAATTTGTGAAAAATGTGATAATAATTCTTGAAAAATAAAATATATGTTCTTACCATCAAATACTTTAATTCCATATTTTGTTGCTTTTTTTGTATTTTTTGAGGGTTTGTTTTCGAGTAGAGTTTTTATTTCGTCCTCGGTTGGTTCAGCAACACACTCCGCCATTTTGTTTTTCTCTACTCACCATATATGATCTGATATCCTAGTAGTACAGTAGCCAATCAGAGTGTGCGATTGCTCATATCCAGTGAATGTGGATAGAATAAATGCAGATATTTTTATATTACATTGTTTTGCTAAAATTGCTAAACGACTATCAGATTGGATGCTGAATGTTGGTGAAGAGAAATTTTCAATTATTACCAGATATTCAGTCAGACTGAGATCTGGGTTCTGACCGAGACATTCAACACACTCAGGTATCGGTTTTGGTTACCTGGGTGTAGCTTAGGCAGTAGGCTTTGGTCTGTTGTCCTGAACCTCTACATCAGTCTTCAGTGTCTTTCACACTGTCACAAGCTTTCTTCTAATATTTCTTCTAAGAATTGCTTCTAACCATCTAGCCCTCATCCTTGACTAGTTTATGAGTCCTTGCTGATGAAAAGCATCCCCACATCATGATGCTACCACCACCATGCTTTACTGTAGTCATGATGCTTTCAGAACTTAGGAGAAAGATAGTCAATTGGCCTTTTGAGCACTATACATGAACATTTTCACTCTGAGCAAGTACTATTACCTTAAATTCATACCAGATACGTTGCATCAGCTTCATGGCCATCTGTCCAATTCATTTCACATGTTTTCCATCTGTGCAACCGATGTGACAGCTCACTTAATTATCATTAAGGAAACTAACACTCAAGCATACAACAATGTCTGAAGCATGAGGGATGGGGACAGTCAATGCTGGGCCAGCTGTATATACAACACAGATCACTGAAAAATAAAGAAAACAGTGGGATGGAGAATAAACTGCATTTTTGTGTGTATTCTGTTTACACATAAGTATCATTATCCACAGCTACAAGCTGTACAAATATATTATATAATTAGGATTTTAATACGATTCCCATCATATCAACAGGACGAGTGGGCTTTCAATACACTGTTACAGACCTCGATAGACAGCACGTGGGCTCAGGTTTTATGTTTTAGGCATCTCACAGATCCCATGAGGATTAAATGCCAGTTCAAATGGATGTTTTATCTGCAGTGTCTGACGTGCACCAAAAACACATACAGTGGCCTTTAACGTAATGACTGATGACAAATGCTGAAATAAAGTACATCATCCATATGTAGCAACATTTATGCTCAAAAAAAAAAAAAGACATAAAATGTCTTGGGCAGCACAGTGGTGTAGTGGTTAGCACTGTTGCCTCACAGCAAGAAGGTTCTGGGTTTGAGCCCAGTGGCCAATGGAGGCCTTTCTGTGTGGAGTTTGCATGTTCTCCCTATGTCTGTGTGGGTTTCATCTGGATGCTCCGGTTTCCCCACAGTCCAAAGACATGTGGTTAGGTTAACATGGGGCAACCACAGCCTGAGGTTGGGCTGAAGTGCCCTTGAGCAAGGGCATCTAATCCCCAACTACTCCCTGGGTGCTGGCTTTAGCATAGCTGCCCACTGCTCTGGGTAGGTGTGTGCTCAATGCTCACTTGTGTACTGGGTGCGATTTGCTGGGGGGGGATGGTGGGGATCATCCCCCCCTCTGGTTTTTATCTCTGCTGAAAAAAAATCCTCGGGGACAACCCCGTCAATAAAACAAACAAACCAAAAAAAAAAGTTGACATGACAGGCATGTTGTGACACAGTTTTCTATGGTCTACATTGCACTCACTTTCAAAATGACCCGAAGTGGCAGCTTTGATGTTCACGAACGTCCCCAGCAAATAGATACATTGTAGATAATAACAATATCCAGAGTGTGAACGTGGATTTAGCGCCATGAATCACATCCTTACTGATGAGCGCAACAGAATGAATGTATCCACACTGACAGCCTTCTTTTCCTCGCTGTCAATGGGCCAGACGTGCGTTCCTTCCCTGCTGAGAAATTCGCAGAAATGTGGATTAAAGAAGGGCGAAACGCGGCGGATAGCGCACCGACGGGAAAGCAGAAAAGGCCACATGAACTGCGCCATCAGACCAAACTGTTCATTTAGTATTCATGTATTTTAGTGATTTTCGAGTCACTGTCCATTTAATCCGGAGGGAGAGAAACATCACAGCAACGCAACAAGCAAGGCGAACTTTGTTGTGTGTTAGTGTTCGTGTATTTAGTCAGAGAGATAGGAAGATGAATTTACTATCTCTGGTTTAGTGTTCGTTTTCATTTAGTGTTATTCATTTGATATCATCGGATGTTATTGAGCTGTTAGCCTATTGTTACCTTAATTTTGTGACGTTTCATGATTAAAAAAAAAAACATCCCCTCTTCTGGTTTTTTGACAAATCGCACCCTGCTTGTGTGCATGTGTGTGTTCACTGCTTCAGATGGGTTAAATGCAGAGGTTAAATTTCACTGTGCGCTTAAGTCTGTGTTTGAGTGTATGTGTGACAAATAAAAGCTGTTCGGCTTGGCTTCTTCACTGCTCTGGTAAAGAAGCTGTGACATCGAATAAATACAAATATTCCATTTTTTTAAACATTTGTAAACAATATCGCTGGATTTGACAGCTGAATTGTATAAACTAATGTCTGACATTTTCTACACACTAATCAGCCATAACATTAAAACCACTGACAAGTGAATTGAATAACACTTATCTTGTTACAATGGCACCTGTCAAGGGGTGGGATATATGAGGCAGCAAGAGAACAGTCAGTTCTTGAAGTTGATGTGTTGGAAGCAGAAAAAATGGCCAAATGTAAGGATCTGAGTGACTTTCCCAAGGGCCAAATTGTGATGGCGAGATGACTGGGTCTGAGCATCTCCAAAATGGCACATCTTGTGGGGTGTTCCCGGTATGCAGTGGTCAGTACCTACCAAAAGTGGTCCAAGGAAGGACAACCAGTCTGATCCCACAGAAAAGCAACTGTAGCACAAACTGCTGAAACAGTTTGAAAGGAGTCAGAACACACAGTGCATCACAGCTTGTCGTGTATGGGGTTACATAGCTGCAAACCATTCAGAATGCCCATGCTGACCCCTGTCTACATTGCATTACATTACAGCCTGGGGAGCAGTTAGGGGTTAGGTGCATTGCTCAAGGACACTTCAGCCATTCCTGCTGGTCCAGGGAATCAAACCAATGACCTTTCGGTCCCAAAGCTGCTTCTCTAACCATTAGGCCATAGCTTCCCTGTCTACCATCAAAAGCACCTTCAACAGGCACGTGAGCAGTGATCAGATCACGTGATCAGAACTGGACCATAGAGCAATGAAAGAAGGTGGCCTGGTCTGATTAATCAGGTTTCCTTTTACATTATATGGATGGTCAAGTGTGTGTGTGTGTGTGTGTGTGTGTGTGTGTGTATGTTCCATTCCTGAGGAAAAAATGGCACCAGGATGTTCTATGAGAAGAAGGCAAGCCGGTGGTGGAAGTATGATGCTCTGGGCAATGTTCTGCTGGGAAACTTTGAGTTCTGGCATTCAAGTGGACGTTACTTTGACACTTACCACCGACTTAAACACTGCTGCAGACCAAGTACAAGCATTTCATAGCAACAGTACTCCCTAATGACAGGGTCCTCTTTCAGCAGGATAACACTCCCTGCTATACTGCAGAAATTGTTCAGGAATGGTTTGAGGAACATGACAAAGAATGTTGGCTTGGCCTCCAAATTCCCCAGCTCTCAATCTGATCAAGTATCTGTGGGATGTACTGGACAAACAAGTCCGATCCATGGATGCCCCACGTCGCATCTTAATCTGCTGCTAAAGCCTTAGTATCAGATACCACAGCACACCTTCAGAGGTCTTGTGGACCCAGTATCAGGCAGGTGGTTTTAATTTTTTGGCTGATCAATGTAGATGAATGCACATTTTCATGATAGGCATTTGAGCTTAATCTTCTGGAATCTTCTGAACATGTTCACTAAAGACTGAATTGAGTTTAAAGCTGAAGAAAGTGACCTGAGATGAGAGCAGGTTGCAGTCGATGTGAAGACCTCGTCCAGTCCTCTGTCTCTGCAGCAGACCAGCCATCATTGCTCCCTGAGCATACAGTCCAGTGGCCAAATCTGTCATGGCAACTCCAGGCCTCACTGGATCGCCATCCTTTAAGACACATAGTTCATGATAAATGCTATTGCATGAGGTGTGTTCTTTAAACTTATACCATATAGCACAGTATACCATATTTTTAAGTTAAATGTAAGGCAGCTTTATATTCTGTCTGCTTCGAGAAAAATCTGTTGTTCACAAAAAAAAAATCAAACTTGTGTAAAACCTAAACGTAAAACAGAAGATCATGTCTTAGCATAACAAGCTGGTACCTGCTTTAGCCTTTCTCACCTCAGGCCCTGTGATGTGCATCATCCCAGACATCGCAGATGCTATAGAGTCATATCCTGGTTTGTGTGACTTGGGTCCAGTCTGACCATAGCCTGTAACACACACACACACACACACATGCAGAACAGCAGTTGCGAACCATTACTATGAGACCTGGGACTTGAGCTCAGCCAAACCTTAGCCAGACACCAAAAAACCAACCGAGCAAAGGATTTTGTAAGGGATTAGTGGCAGGCTGCCAGGTCGCTCCGTTCTGTGTTGTTGTCAATGTTGATTTTAAAAGTAACTCAGTAAATTACACAGGGAAATGAATACTTAAGTCTAAGTGAAAAATACTGTAGCGAGTGTGCAGCGTCGAAAAAGAGTCTGGAGACAGAAATCTTAGTTTCTCGGTCATTATCCTGTGTTACTTGCTCTCTATAGCACTGGCTTGACTGCTTTACTAGCATTCGCTAACACTACTAATGAATGCAACACCGGCTGGAAGGTGACTTCACTGCTGCGCTGATGGCGCCGACTCACGGTTAAGCTCACGTTGACCTTCAAGAAGGTCTAGGGCGATACATTTTTGATCCCTCCCACTGTAAATCAAAATCTGATTGGTTAAATCTGACATCTGTCACTTCCTACATAAACATGCACTGCCATGGCCTTCTGTCCCAGCAATGAAGTCCTAACCAATGAGTGAGCAGCTCTAAACTCTTCTCAGCCTAGACACAACAAACAAAAAAATCTCATTGGATAACTCGATTTTAATGTTTTCAGGACAGTAACCCTTTCATTTCTGAAGCAAATTTGATAGAAAATGAGGCCAAACTAGAATGAGAAGAGAATAATTATAATTAAAGCCGCAAGCGGCCTTGACGGGCCCTCGCGCCAGCGGCCAAGGGGGGCGGGGGCATGCGTCCCCGCGAAATACCTTCCACAGCTTCTTCGGCAAGAGACATTACTCCCACAATGGCGACAAAGCACAGAATTGGACACATGGCAACAATAGGGTCTCGCACTGTACGGTGCTCGGGGGGCGCTATAGAGGCCCTGAGGCCCGCGTGGATCTGGGCTTCTGGTTCTCAGTAGCGGTGGCAGTCTAAGAAAAAGGAGCCAAATTTCGTGCGTTGTCGACCATGGCAAGCGCCCCAATAAGGGTCTTGTAAAGAGTTTGCTTGCCAAGTTTGACAAATCAGAAGCTGCAATATCATTCTTGCCATAACCAGCACCCCCAGGGGCGAAAGTGCACAAAATTTGGCGTATGTGTCAGGTGAGCTATGAAGAGTTTGCGTATGAAGTTTGATGACAATTGAGTAAATAGAAGATGAGATATAGATTTTTGAAGAATAAATTTTTTGGTTTTTCCCATGTCAGTAGGTGGCGCTATGCTGTACATGAGCGATTATGAGTTGGAAAAATAAGTGTCTACAACAGCAACGTACTATCACAAGGTAGTGGTGTGAAGGAAAAGCATTATGGAATTATTTACCAAAAACCCGTTTTGGAGCAAATGCGTCGGCCAAAAACAGCGCCCCCCATGGACGAAAATTCCCAAAATGTGGTATACATGACAGGGGAGGTAGTAAGAGGGTGGCCATGGAGTTTGACCAAATTTGAGGAAAGATTGGATTTTTTGCCCAAAAATAGCGCCCCCAGTGGCGAAAGTGCACAAATTTTGGCATATATGTCAGGTGAGCAATGACGAGTTTGCGTATGAAGTTTGATGACAATTGAGTAAATAGAAGATGAGATATAGATTTTTGAAGAATAAATTTTTTGGTTTTTCCCATGTCAGTAGGTGGCGCTATGCTGTACATGAGCGATTATGAGTTGGAAAAATAAGTGTCTACAACAGCAACGTACTATGACAAGGTAGTGGTGTGAAGGAAAAGCACTATGGAATTATTTACCAAAAACCCGTTTTGGAGCAATTGCGTCGGCCGAAAACAGCGCCCCCCATGGACGAAAAGTCCCAAAATGTGGTATACATGACATGGGAGGTAGGAAGAGGGTGGCCGTGAAGTTTGACCAAATTTGAGGAAAGATTGGATTTTGTGCCCAAAAATAGCGCCCCCAGTGGCGAAATATCACAGAAATTGGGTAACATGTCAGAAGCCCAATGAGTGATTTGCGTGTGAAGTATGAGCAGTTTTGAGCAAGCAGAAGATTTGTTATGAATTTTTAAGCATGTAAAATTTTGCATCGAAAATTGATTGACGTATAACTTCTGAACGGTTTATCCTACGTGAAACGTATTTAGTAACTTTTGTCAGCCATGTCTGTAGATGATGTCTATCAATTTTGGTGACATTCCGATGAACGGTCTAGGAGGAGTTGCGCCGTCTTCGTGGCCATGCATTTCGCACAAAAGTGAAATAACCTCACTTCCTGTTGGGCGTGGCTAATGCATTGGCATTACATTTTTGTTTGGCTTAGTGAGATACATATGTGTACCAAATGGCATGCCACTACTACAAACTACACGGCACCCAGGCACCTTAATGCGGGAGGCCAAAATCACAACGACTTAGGGGGCGCTATAGAGGCCCTGAGCCCCGGCCAAGTTTGGGCTTTCGGTTCTGAGTAGCGGTGGCAATTCTCGGAACTGGTGCCAAATTTCATGCGTTTTCGCCCATGGCAAGCGCCCCGAAAATGGCCCAACAGCGGAGAAAAATAAAGAAGAAGAAGAAGAAGAAGACGGAAGAATAATAATTAAAGCCGCAAGCGGCCTCGACGGGCCCTCGCGCCAGCGGCCAAGGGGGGCGGGGGCATGCATCCCCGCGAAATACCTTCCACAGCTTCTTCGGCAAGAGACATAACTCCCACAATGGCGACAAACCACAGAAATGGACACATGGCAACAAATGGGTCTCGCACTGAACGGTGCTCGGGGGGCGCTATAGAGGCCCTGAGGCCGGCCTGGATCTGGGCTTCTGGCTCTCAGTAGCGGTGGCAGTCTAAGAAAAAGGAGCCAAATTTTGTGCATTGTCGACCATGGCAAGCGCCCCAATAAGGGTCTTGTAAAGAGTTTGCTTGCCAAGTTTGACAAATCAGAAGCTGCAATATCATTTTCGCCATAACCAGCACCCCCAGGGGCGAAAGTGCACAAAATTTGGCGTATATGTCAGGTGAGCTATGAAGAGTTTGCGTATGAAGTTTGATGACAATTGAGTAAATAGAAGATGAGATATATATTTTTGAAGAATAAATTTTTTGGTTTTTTCCATGTCAGTAGGTGGCGCTATGCTGTACATGAGCGATTAGGAGTTGGAAAAATAAGTGTCTACAACAGCAACGTACTTTCACAAGGTAGTGTCGTGAAGGAAAAGCATTATAGAAGTATTTACCAAAAACCCGTTTTGGAGCAATTGCGTCGGCCAAAAACAGTGCCCCCCATGGACGAAAATTCCCAAAATGTGGTATACATGACATGGGAGGTAGGAAGAGGGTGGCCGTGAAGTTTGACCAAATTTGAGGAAAGATTGGATTTTTTGCCCAAAAATAGCGCCCCCAGTGGCGAAAGTGCACAAACTTTGGCGTATATGTCAGGTGAGCTATGAACAGTTTGCGTATGAAGTTTGATGGCAATTGAGTAAATAGAAGATGAGATATAGATTTTTGAAGAATAAATTTTTTGGTTTTTCCCATGTCAGCAGGTGGCGCTATGCTGTACATGAGCGATGATGAGTTGGAAAAATAAGTGTCTACAACAGCAATGTACTGTCACAAGGTAGTGGTGTGAAGGAAAAGCATTATGGAATTATTTACCAAAAACCCGTTTTGGAGCAATTGCGTCGGCCAAAAACAGCGCCCCCCATGGACGAAAATTTCCAAAACGTGGTATACATGACATGGGAGGTAGTAAGAGGGTGGCCGTGAAGTTTGACCAAATTTGAGGAAAGATTGGAATTTTTGCCCAAAAATAGCGCCCCCAGTGGCGAAATATCACAAAAATTGGGTAACATGTCAGAAGCCCAATGAGTGATGTGCGTGTGAAGTATGAGCAGTTTTGAGCAATCAGAAGATTTGTTATGAATTTTTAAGCATGTAAAATTTTGCATCGAAAATTGATTGACGTATAACTTCTGAACGGTTAATCCAACGTGAAACGTATTTAGTAACTTTTGTCAGCCATGTCTGTAGATGATGTGTATCAATTTTGGTGACAGTCCTATGAACGGTCTAGGAGGAGTTGCGCCGTGTTCGTGGCCATGCATTTCGCACAAAAGTGAAATTACCTCACTTCCTGTTGGGCGTGGCTAATGCATTGGCATTACATTTTTGTCCGGCTTAGTGAGATACATATGCGTACCAAATGGCATGCCACTACTACAAACTACATGGCACCCAGGCACCTTAATGCGGGAGGCCAAAATCACAACGACTTAGGGGGCGCTATAGAGGCCCTGAGCCCCGGCCAAGTTTGGGCTTCTGGTTCTGAGTAGCGGTGGCAATTCTCGGAACTTGTGCCAAATTTCGTGCGTTTTCGCCCATGGCAAGCGCCCCGAAAATGGCCCAACAGCGGAGAAAAATAAAGAAGAAGAAGAAGACGGAAGAAGAAGAAGAAGAAGAAGAAGAAGACGGAAGAAGAAGAATAATAATAGTGAACTCTTACAAGAACAATAGGGCCTTCGCCCATAGGGCTCGGGCCCTAAATAGTGAACTCTTACAAGAACAATAGGGCCTTCGCCCATAGGGCTCAGGCCCTAATGAAATTACGAAAGAAATTAAAGCCGCAAGCGGCCTCGACGGGCCCTCGCGCCAGCGGCCAAGGGGGGCGGGGGCATGCGTCCCCGCGAAATACCTTCCACAGCTTCTTCGGCAAGAGACATTACTCCCACAATGGCGACAAAGCACAGAATTGGACACATGGCAACAATAGGGTTTGCCATAACCAGCACCCCCAGGGGCGAAAGTGCACAAAATTTGGCGTATATGTCAGGTGAGCTATGAAGAGTTTGCGTATCAAGTTTGATGACAATTGAGTAAATAGAAGATGAGGTATAGATTTTTGAAGAATAAATTTATTGGTTTTTCCCATGTCAGTAGGTGGCGCTATGCTGTGCATGAGCGGTAATGAGTTGGAAAAATAAGTGTCTACAACAGCAGCGTACTATCACAAGGTAGTGGTGTGAAGGAAAAGCATTATGGAATTATTAACCAAAAACCCGTTGTGGAGCAATTGCGTCGGCCAAAAACAGCGCCCCCCATGGACGAAAATTCCCAAAATGTGGTATACATGGCATGGGAGGTAGTAAGAGGGTGGCCGTGAAGTTTGACCAAATTTGAGGAAAGATTGGATCTTTTGCCCAAAAATAGCGCCCCCAGTGGCGAAAGTGCACAAAATTTGGCGTATATGTCAGGTGAGCTCTGAAGAGTTTGCGTATGAAGTTTGATGACAATTGAGTAAATAGAAGAAGAGATATAGATTTTTGAAGAATAAATTTTTTGGTTTTTCCCATGTCAGTAGGTGGCGCTATGCTGTACATGAGCGATTATGAGTTGGAAAAATAAGTGTCTACAACAACAACCTACTATCACAAGGTAGTGGTGTGAAGGAAAAGCATTATGGAATTATTTACCAAAAACCCGTTTTGGAGCAATTGCGACGGCCAAAAACAGCGCCCCCCATGGACGAAAATTCCCAAAATGTGGTATACATGACAGGGGAGGTAGTAAGAGGGTGGCCGTGAAGTTTGACCAAATTTGAGGAAAGATTGGAATTTTTGCCCAAAAATAGCGCCCCCAGTGGCGAAATATCACAGAAATTGGGTAACATGTCCGAAGCCCAATGAGTGATTTGCCTGAGAAGTATGAGCAGTTTTGAGCAATCAGAAGATTTGTTATGAATTTTTAAGCATGTAAAATGTTGCATTGAAAATTGATTGACGTATAACTTCTGAACGGTTTATGGTACGTGAGACCTATTTAGGAACTTTTGTCAGCCATGTCTGTAGATGATGTGTATCAATTTTGGTGACATTCCTATGAACGGTCTAGGAGGAGTTGCGCCATCTTTGTGGCCATGCATTTCGCACAAAAGTGAAATTACCTCACTTCCTTTTGGGCGTGGCTAATGCATTGGCATGACATTTTTGTCCGGCTTAGTGAGATACATATGCCTACCAAATGGCATGCCACTACTACAAACAACATGGCAACCAGGCACCTTAATGCGGGAGGCCAAAATCACAACGAGGTAGGGGGCGCTATAGAGGCCCTGAGGCCCGCCTGGATCTGGGCTTCTGGTTCTCAGTAGCGGTGGCAGTCTAAGAAAAAGGAGCCAAATTTCGTGCGTTGTCGACCATGGCAAGCGCCCCAATAAGGGTCTTGTAAAGAGTTTGCTTGGCAAGTTTGACAAATCAGAAGCTGCAATATCATTTTTGCCATAACCAGCACCCCCAGGGGCGAAAGTGCACAAAATTTGGCGTAGAAGTCAGGTGAGCTATGAAGAGTTTGCGTATGAAGTTTGATGACAATTGAGTAAATAGAAGATGAGATATAGATTTTTGAAGAATACATTTTTAGGTTTTTCCCATGTCAGTAGGTGGCGCTATGCTGTACATGAGGGATTATGAGTTGGAAAAATAAGTGTCTACAACAGCAACGTACTATCACAAGGAAGTGGTGTGAAGGAAAAGCATTATGGAATTATTTACCAAAAACCCGTTTTGGAGCAATTGCGTCGGCCAAAAACAGCGCCCCCCATGGACGAAAATTTCCAAAACGTGGTATACATGACATGGGAGGTAGTAAGAGGGTGGCCGTGAAGTTTGACCAAAATTGAGGAAAGATTGGAATTTTTGCCCAAAAATAGGGCCCCCAGTGGCGAAGTATCACAGAAATTGGGTAACATGTCAGAAGCCCAATGAGTGATTTGCGTGTGAAGTATGAGCAGTTTTGAGCAATCAGAAGATTTGTTATGAATTTTTATGCATGTAAAATTTTGCATCGAAAATTGATAGACGTATAACTTCTGAACGGTTAATCCTACATGAAACGTATTTAGTAACTTTTGTCAGCCATGTCTGTAGATGATGTGTATCAATTTTGGTGACATTCCTATGAACGGTCTAGGAGGAGTTGCGCCGTCTTCGTGGCCATGCATTTCGCACAAAAGTGAAATTACCTCACTTCCTGTTGGGCGTGGCTAATGCATTGGCATTACATTTTTGTCCGGCTTAGTGAGATACATATGCCTACCAAATTGCATGCCACTACTACAAACTATATGGCAACCAGGCACCGTAATGCGGGAGGCCAAAATCACAACGACTTAGGGGGCGCTATGGAGGCCCTGAGCCCCGGCCAAGTTTGGGCTTCTGGTTCTGAGTAGCGGTGGCAATTCTCGGAACTGGTGCCAAATTTCGTGCGTTTTCGCCCATGGCAAGCGCCCCGAAAATGGCCCAACAGCGGAGAAAAATAAAGAAGAAGAAGAAGATGGAAGA
The DNA here is from genome assembly GCF_027579695.1 of Neoarius graeffei. Classification (NCBI taxonomy): domain Eukaryota; kingdom Metazoa; phylum Chordata; class Actinopteri; order Siluriformes; family Ariidae; genus Neoarius; species Neoarius graeffei. Next base: position 89,174,332 of record NC_083573.1, read on the forward strand.
AGAAGAAGACGGAAGAAGAAGAAGAAGAAGAAGAAGACGGAAGAATAATAATAGTGAACTCTTACAAGAACAATAGGGCCTTCGCCCACAGGGCTCGGGCCCTAATTAAATAGAACATTTGAAATGCTGATATGTTTGGGCTTCTCCAAAGGCCTAGAAGGCTCTGACAGTTCCCCTCTGAGAGAATGCCTATACAATCCCTTCATTCATGTGAGGAAACAATACCTGCCATTTTAGAGTTTAAGTGTAAATCTTCAGGCCTCCTGGGCAGCTTTAGTGTATTTACAGAGCTTGAGAAATATCCTTTTATTCTATACCTGACTAAAACTCTCAGCCAAATTCTGTGGAACTCAACACAACATTTGGCAAAAGATCTGGATCCAAATACATTGTTTTACACCTCTGCAGGACAGCTGAGTATTTATTTCAGGTTTGTTCAGAATTTGAAATGTAATTTCATCTGACAGAAAATGTGTGTGGTCACGTTTCATTTCATCAAGACCATTTCACTACCGTTCATTTTGCTTACGCGAAGGCTGTTGATATGCATGATCAAGCTGTGCAGTCCCAATTCCCCAAAGCCATCCTGAATTCAGTTCTAACTGCGACTGCAATAAACCCTTCACAGGCTGTCAACACTGCAATCTTAACACGGGTGAGCAAAATACACCCAAAACAATGTACTGAAAGCTAAACTCCAAACAAATTTAATTCGACTTCACAATTAATGGCAATAAATCACATTCTCGCACCATGTGAACGCAAAAAGCATCAGTCTCGAAAGACATTGAAAAATGGAACACATGCCTCCAACACACTCGTTACTTAAAGGAAACAGGAGAGGGGAAAAATGTTCCAAGGTCTGGGCCTCCAGGACAAAATGCCCAAGCCAAGCCAATATGGCTGCCAGAGCAAAATAAACATGCAAAGGCCTCAGGCAGAGCAGAGCTGGCTTCAGGAGTTTCATATTTGAGAAGAAAACTATGGAAGAGGAAAGGGAAAGTTTCATTAGGGGGTTTCAACACAAAAGAGCCAGATAAATCTGTGCAAATCAGATAATGCTTAAAATGTATAAACTGCTAAAAATATCAGTATGGACAACAGTGGAAGTAGCAGGTTCAAAGGCTTAGCCCCCCTATTTTTTTCATAGAAACTTTGTGATAGATTTCTATTTTATGATTTCTACATTACTGAGTCAGCACAAAAAACATTTTAGAGACCAAACATTCGTTTTCCAGCACAAAATTAAATGTGACAGAAAAAAAAAAAAAAAAGATTTGTATCTGAGCACACATACATAATGAAGGCTGCTGGGTTTTAGCGCAAAATGAAGAAGCGAGTGTGACCGTCAAAGTGTCCAGAAGAACTGTGGCTGGTTCTGTAAGATGCTCAGTAAAACCTACAGCTCATTTCCGCATAAAACTACACTCACTGTACCTGAGACTAAAGCAAAGGGTCGTCTCACACCAAATGTTGACTTTCTTTCATTTATTCTGGCTTACTGCTTACTGTTTATAGTACTTTTTTAATGTTGAAACATTTTATTTCATTATTTTTAAGCCATTTTTGGTCCACAGCATTTCTTTACATGTGCCTAAGACTTTCGTACAGTACTGTAGATGTTGGTCTAACAGTGTGCATGGCCAAAAAGTTTCAGTTAAGTCTCATTCAACAACAACAAGGTACCAACAGCAGTTCAAATGATCATTTTTGTGAATATTTCCATCAGGAGGATGTTGAGAAAGGCAAAGAATAGTCTAGAGCTCAGTCTTGAGTGCAAAATTATTAGAAGATGAAGGGGAGAAGGGAAAAAAAAGCACGTTCTTTGTGAGATCTCATTATCTCTAACCGCTTTATCCTGTTCTACAGGGTCGCAGGCAAGCTGGAGTCTATCCCAGCTGACTACGGGCGAAAGGCGGGGTACACCCTGGACAAGTCGCCAGGTCATCACAGGGCTGACACATAGACACAAACAACCATTCACACTCACATTCACACCTACGGTCAATTTAGAGTCACCAGTTAACCTAACCTGCATGTCTTTGGACTGTGGGGGAAACCGGAGCACCCGGAGGAAACCCACGCGGACACGGGGAGAACATGCAAACTCCACACAGAAAGGCCCTCTTTGGCCACGGGGCTCAAACCCGGACCTTCTTGCTGTGAGGCGACAGCGCTAACCACTACACCACCGTGCCGCCCCTTCTTTGTGAGATCATTCACCAGAATGCAACTCCTAAAATTCCACAGCAAAGATACATCAGATGACTATCATTCCCTCACTTCCCAACAAATTTTCAAGCAAATAAAAACCCAAGATTCCAAAAACCCTGAATTATTTTTCCCCTTATAATATTTGACAATTATTCCACAAAACTGAGTTGTACATGAGCTGATAGCCGATGAGGCACATAGCACCGAGTTGGCTATAAGTCATGTACGACGAGATCAAGTGGAATAACTTTTATTCTATCCACATTCACTGGATTTTGAGAAACAGAGCATTTTTATTTGTATTTTCTGCAAATTTGATAAATAAAAACTTTATACAAAACATCCAACAAAATCATTTCTGCTTAGACGGACTTCTTAAAAACCTATAGATGGCTGCATGAATTGACCTTAGTGTGTTTTTTTTGTAGAAAGTGCCATCTTGCTGTCGTGCTGAGGTATAGAATAGCTTTAGACATTTATTTAACTCTTCCTTGTACATTTCAGTTATGTAATTTTCAAACTTCTTTGAGCTTTTGAACCAGTCTAAAAAAATTCAACAAATTTTAATGCTTAAAGATGAAGAATGTAAACAAACCAGTGAAATGACAGGAGCGATTTGTGAAAAATGCTCTAATAATAATTCTTAAAAAAAAGATCTGTTCTTATCATCAAATACTTTTATTCCATATTTTGTTGCTTTTTTTTTTGTATTTTTGGGGGGTTTGTTTTCGAGTAGTTTTTATTTCATCCTTGGTTGGTTCAGTAACACACTCCGCCATTTTGTTTTTCTCTACTCATGGTATATGAGCTGACATCCTAGTAGTAGAGTAGCCAATCAGAGCATGCGACTGCTCATATACAGTGAATGTGGATGTAATAAAATACGAGAACGTCAGCGATGCAGTAGCTCACACGGCTCTATCATGAGAAACCAGACTCATTTATAATTAGCTAAGTTGCTCTTCATGAGAACAATTAGAACAAATGTTGCCAGGCAAAACAAACCTCGCCCGGCAGCACTTATTTTATACCTATATGTTCATAATGGTAATATTTCTCAATCATCAGCTGTCAGGTTATAGTCTTATGAAAATCCAGGACCTTGAGTTTAACATGTCAAAGTCATTCAAGGTAAAAGGTAATGGTGCCAAATGAAAGCCAATATGGCACTTCCTATAAGTTGATAATGGTAAATATCTGTCTACCATCAACTGTTTTCAAGTTACAGCCCTCTGAAAATCTGTGACCTTGAGTTCGACCTTTCATGGTCAGTCAGGGTCAAAGATCATGGTGCCAAATGAAAGGCCATATGGGAGTTTCTTTTTGCTCATAATAGTAAACATTTGTCTATCGGCAACCATTTTTGAGTTATAATGGAAAATGTTATTTTGACCAAAAGGTTGACCTTTCCGGTGACCTTAACCTTCACCTTGACCCGATTACCCCCAAAATGTAGGTAGGTAATCTATGGACCATTGCCCACCTACCCTGAAAATTTGAAGTCAATCGGTGCAACCGTCTAGACGCTAGACTGTTAACAGACAGACACACACAAACAAACAAATGAAAGTTTGAAAGAAAACTATGGGAGATATTCCATTATGTAGCATATAAATGGAAGCAGAATTGAAGGATGAACATTTTGGAATTGGTTTGAAGTAAATATGATGAATACGAAGGAAGATATCATGGAAAAAATATTTTCACCTTCTTGGTGACCTTGACTTTGACTGGATGACCCTCAAATTGTTGGAGGTTCTATTTGAGACCAATGCCCATCTATCCTGAAAGTTTCATGAAGCTTGGTCCAGCCATTTTCCCGTAATGTTGCTAACAAAAAAAAAACAAAGAAACCCCACTGAAAACAATACCTCGCCCCCTGGTGGAGGTAACAATTAGAGCTTCCAAACAAAACAATCAGAATCAAAATCCATTGCGAACTCGGAGTAACGATTTTTGTGAACTGTGGATGGACGGACAGACAGACCGATGACAGACGCTGCCTGATGGCAACAGCTCATCAGCCTATGGCCGTGTGAGCTAATAATATTAGACTCATTTCTGTCACATGCCTAAAGTCATGGAGTGATGGCTTTTGAGGTATCTGAGGTGGCGTATGATGTACACTTACAAATTTCCAGACATATCTGACTCAGCACCACGACACACCACTGAAACTACCAATCATTTTAAAACTAACTATAGCTTTCTGAAAGACCACCTTGCTAAAGTTCATCAAACATGGTCTAGCTTCTATCCTGGAAAGTCTGACAGCATGTGAAAGGAATCCTTTTCCAAGTGTGTTTGAATGTGTGGGTCCGCTTAATGAAGGACACGTGTTGACAATAACTGCTTTTCTCAGACGCCACTTAATCGTATTTAATTTGCTGTAAAGAAATTAAACCTGAATAATAAACCCAAAGACTGGGTGCACTGTCGCTTCTGTGGAACAGGGGATTCAGTCTCAGAGCGTCACGGAGACCTCAAATATGCGGTGTTGGGGAACACAGCATTTACGTTGTGCCACATTTACAAGTGTACCCAAGCATGGTAGACTTCGTTCTGAGACGGAGTCAAACATATTCAGCTGTGTGTTGGAGAGTTTGGGAGACTTCAGCCTGATGCTATTACCCTCGGCATTCTCACTACAGTGCACCAAAACACAAGAGAACAAAATCAAAGGCAAATTTTGACTGGAGGCAAATTATGAAAAGACGTAAATAGTGAGCACACTGGAAGGAAAAGAGAGAGAGAGAGAGAGAGAGAGAGAGAGAGAGAGAGAGAGAATGTTAACATGGATGTTGGAAGCACTTTTGAGCAATGGTCCTGCCACTGTTCCTCATGAAGCAGTGTCGTATGACATAAGCAAATTGTTGAGTTCATACACCAGAGCTGCAATAAGACGTATGAACAGCAGAACTACACAACATAAGCTGGAATATAGCAAGGCCATGTATCTGTCACAGGTCAGAATTATAGGTCAGGTGGACTTTTTCAAGCTTGGTTAGAAATTTTAACCCAGTTCATCATTCGCTACTTGTATTAGGGAGACTTACTTTACCTTGGGTTAGGTTTAGGGTTTGGTAAGACTTTGTATTTTGAACTACTTCATGACCTAATAAGACTGGACTCATTAGTGCAATTGTCACTGGTCTAGTGGTTAAGGTGTTGCACCGGGGTGGTGTAGTGGTTAGCACTGTCACCTCACAGTAAGAAGGTCTGGGTTCGAACCCAGCGGCTGACGAGAGCCTTTCTGTGTGGAGTTTGCATGTTCTCCCTTTGTCTGCATGGGGATGCTCTGGTTTCCCCCATGGTTCAACGACATGTGGTTAGGTTAATATGGGATAGCCTTGGGCTGACGTGCCCTTGAGCGAGGCACCTAACTCCCAACTGCTCCCTGTGCACTGTTAGCATGGCTGCACACTGCTCTGGGTATGTGTGTGTGCTCATTGCTCACGTGTGTGTTCACTGCTTCAGATGGGTTAAATGCAGAGAGGAATTTCACAAGTGTGTGATGAATAAAAGTTGTGCTTTCTTTCTTTCTTAAGAAAGAAGGGTCTGAGTTTGAATCCTGGTTAAGTACGAAAAACAATATCTTTTAAAAATGCTAATTAGGTAGCTAGGAATAGGTAGACAGGCAGACAAGAGGAAATACTAGGTAGGTGTAGACAGATGGGAAGTGGATGGAAGAAAGACAGAGAAAAGAAGTGACGGAAAATCCATTTTAAGACTTAGATAATCCAAAATTTTACCTAGGTTGGAAATTATGAATTAGGTTAAAATTTTTAACCCAGGTAAAAGAAAAAAAAATCACCTAGGTTGAAATTTTTTGACCTGGAACATATTGAACTAACAAAAGGTGCTAGGTTGCTGATCATAAAGTTGGAAGTTCAAGCTCAAGCACTGCCACTGTTGCCCTTATGCAAGTCCCTTTGCTCCTAGGTGCACATGGCAGACCCTGCGCTCAACCTGTGAACATGCTGGGATATGCACAGAAAGCAATACTCTGCTGTATTGCAGATGTGACCAATTTTACAACCTCAGCTGTGCTTTTGTTTATTGTGTGTGCTATCTGTGTGTCTACTGTATTTTGGTGGTGAGATGGGTGATGGGTGTCTGATCTGCTATTCTTTCAGACTCCGCTTACTGTAGCGTGTCTTATTCCTGAATCTGTTTGTGAATGAAGATTGGACAATCGCATCTCACACACACCTTGCTCCCATATGTACTCTCTAACACACACAAATACACACTTCTTGGAAACAGCACATTGTAAATAGTTGTTAGTCGGGAATCAAGAACTGGATAGATTTAACCTCCTAAGGCCCAAGCTGTTTTTTTTTACACGCATTTTTTATTTCTCTTTGCTATTTGGGCTTATTAGAACCTGATTAGAATAAAAACTAAGCATCATCTTTTGATAAGATGTACTTTTAGAGAAAAAGTATGTCCACATATGTGGATTCTTGTTCCGAATTTCCATAAAGTGCTGTCCACGCATGTGACCACTAAGCCCTAGGAGGTTAATGTCAATATCGCCGTTTTACAGGAAACTCACCTACTGTAATAGGTTCTGGAAGCCTAAAGGAAAAATAGTTCACATTTTTCTGGCAAGGGAAAGATGAAAATGAGCTCAGAGAGCATGGAGTCAGATTTGCTATCAGCAATAAGCTAATCCAGATGGTGGAGCCGGGTCTAATCAACTCAGAACGAATCATGCACATGAGACTAAACACTCAATCAGGCATAACTAACCTGTTATCTGCTTATGCTCCAACTTTGACCTCCAGCTCCGATGCTAAGGACGCCTTCTACAGCCAACTCGACAATGCTATCAAGCGACTCCCAAAGAACAAAGCATTGATCCTTCTTGGTGACTTTAACACAAGAGTGGGCGATGACCAAGGTTCTTGGACCATCTGCTTTGGGCACTTCAGAGTTGGAAAATGCAATGAGAATGGCCAAAGACTGCTGGAACTTTGCACTCACCATCACCACTGCATTACGAACACTTTCTTTGCTGTGAAGCTGCGTCACAGGTTCTCATGGATGCACCCTAGATCAAAATGCTGGCATCAACTGGACCATATCATCTCTCGTCGAGAGCACCTTAATAACTTTCAGATCACAAGAGCATATCACATTGCTGACTGTGACACTGATCACTCCCTTGTCTGCACCAAGGTCCAGACTTGCCCTAAGAAACTGCACCATGCTAAGCATCCTGTCAAATCTCGCATCAATACCGCTGCCACAGTCATTCCTGAGAATGTCTCATGCTTCAACAACATCCAAAGCGATAAATTCAAGGACTGTCAAGAGCTCAATATTAAAGACCACTGGGAACATGTCAGGGACACAACCCATGCTGCAGCACTACATGCTTTTGGTACAGAAAAAACTAAAAGCCAAGACTGATTTGACACAAATATTGTGATCCTCCAACCTCTAATCGAAGAAAAGAGAAATGCACTGCAGAACTACCAGAGGAACCCTTCATTAAGTACTCTGGAAGCACTTCACAGGGCCAGGAGCCGGGCAAAGGAAGAATGTAAAACCTGTGCTAGCAATTACTGGATGAGTCTGTGCACGAAGATTCAGTCAGCTGCAGATACTGGGAACATCAGGGTTATGTTTGAGGGCATCAGGAAGGCCATAGGGCCTACACAGACAAAGCACGCCTCTTTAAAGTCATCCACTGGGGAGATCATCAGTGACAAATCCAAGCAGATGGAAAGTTGGGCAGAGTACTGCTCCGAGCTCTACGGCCGCGAGAACCTCGTTTCAGCTTCTGCTGTAGACCAGATCGATAGGCTCCCTATGCTGCTCAAGTTGGACGATGTCCCCACCAAAGAAGAGCTCTCCAAGGCCTTCTTACTGTGACCTTCTTACTGTGAGGTGACATCAGTGACATATCATCTGGCAAGGCTCTGGGACTAGATGGCATTCCTGCCGAGGTATTCAAGTGTGGCAGGAGCAGGCTGCTTGACGCTCTTCATCACTTGCTCTGCAGGTGCTGGGAGGCGGGAGCACTCCCCCAAGAGTTAAAAGACTCCATCATCACAACCCTGTACAAGAACAAGGGTGACCGCAGCAACCGTGATAACTACTGTGGTATCTCATTACTTTGCATTGCTGGAAAGTTGTTCGCTCAAGTCACTTTTTATCGCTTCAAAAAGCTTGCAGAGAGGGTGTATCCTGAATCTCACTGCAGCTTCCGTTCCATGCGCTCTACAGTAGATATGATCTCCTCACTGAGACAACTCCAGGAGAAGTGCCAGGAACAACAGCAGCTACTCTTCATCGCATTCATTGATCTGACCAAGGCATTTGACTTAAGCCTCACTCACAACCCGTCGTAAGTGTTTTGGACACACACGGGTCACACGGTTTGGTAGCTCGCAGCCATGCCGCAGGGTCGTGGTGAACCCGGGGGAAAGTTTGGAGGAGGAGTATGGGCAAAGTATTTGTCAAGTACAGGTTGCATGCCTGACTTCCTTGAGGCGTGGGAAAAATTGCGCCGTTAGCCCGTGGAAAGCATATGTCTGATGCACGTGATCAGCGCGTGTTCAGTGAGTGTGGGGTGCGTGTGACTTGCATTTTATCAGTTTCCTGCACAACGAATACGGGCCGCACTTGTGAAGCATGTGTGATGCATGTGTTTAGCACGTTACAATCACTCATAACTTGCGTGTGACACAAGCCAGGAGTGGGTATAAAACCAGCGCGTCTGCAGCATTCTGCATCTGTTTTTTTTTTTTACTGAAGAACATTGGATATTTTGTGGGAAAATTTTTTTAAATTTCAGTTTAAAATTTAGAAAATGGGACCCAAGAAGAAGCGAGCAAAAGTGAAGTAACCCAGACTGAAACAGCAGAGGGGGAGGAGGAGGAAGAATTTGATGATGACGGTAGCAGCACCAGCAAGCCCTGTACAGACAGGGAGAAGTATGCCTTCAAGCCGGCAGAAGGCACAGCACCCCACCAGAGGTATTTTCACAGGTAAATACACATGCTTTAAACGTTCATTTCAGTATCTATATGCTTATGTAATTAATATTATATATGCTGATGTTCATGTATGTTTCAGCTAACAGCGCCCAGAAGTGAGGACATTGCAATCCCATCATCGCTGTCAGGCCATTGTGCCATGCTCAGTGATAAGGACAAGGACATCCCGTCCCACCACTCAGCAGTAGTAGGAGCAGGACAGCAGCTCGGAGTCAGAGTCAAAGTGTGTTTCAGTGCTCAAACTGTTGGGCTATTTAGTTGGGATTTTTTACAATGTGATAAAATGTGTTATTCCCTTATACTCATTGTGGCAGCGGGGGCGTGGTCAAGCGCCGGTCTGTAACAGGAGGGGGGAGCCAGGGAAGGTGAGTGGCAGAATTGCTTCACCTGACGGTAATTAACCTGTGTTTTGTGTGTGTTTTCCCAGTAAACCGCTCCCTATTTAAGGAGGCTGAGAGAGAGCAGAGGGAGCGCGACCCGGGATTGGAGGCTGCGTGTGTGTGTCTGTGTGCGTGTGTGCTTACGCCGTAGTTTAAACTGAAAAGTTATTTAATAAATACGCTTCCTCTACCTCCAAACGTTGTCCTGCCGTCCTCTGTGCTCCACCCACACATTATCCGCGCTACAGTGCCTAGTAAAGAGTGGGTCCTGCCGGTTGACAGGGGAAGGTCCCGGTGTCGCTTTGGCTGGAGCTGCGGTCGCAGAGCCGTCTACGTCATCTCCGCGACAGAGTGAGGAGCCGCCGGCACCTCCTCTTTCTATTGGGGAATCCCTCGCGGATTTCCCACTGGAACAATCGCGAGACGAGACTCTGCGACACGCGTTTGACCAAGTGAGAGTAATCGATGGTCAAACGCTCCAGCCGAACACCACCCCGTCCTTCCCCTATTTCTCCATTTTGAAGGATAGGTTATACCGAGTGACGCAGGACACTCAGACGAAAGAGCGAGTCACCCAGTTGTTAATTCCAAAGAGCTGCCGGGAACTGGTATTCCAGGCGGCTCACTTTAATCCCATGGCTGGACACCTCAGGCAGGATAAGACACTCGCCCGGATAATGGCCCGATTCTATTGGCCGGGGATTCGCGGCGACGTCCGTAAGTGGTGTACGGCGTGCCGCGAATGCCAGTTAGTAAATCCAGCGGCCATTCCAAAAGCGCCCTTGCACCCACTACCATTAATTGAGACCCCGTTCGAAAGAATTGGGATGGATCTCGTCAGGCCATTAGATCGGTCAACACAAGGGTACCGCTTTATATTGGTTCTGGTGGACTATGCAACGCGATACCCGGAAGCGGTGCCTCTTCGCAATATCTCAGCACGCAGTATTGCAGAGGCCCTCTTCCACGTAATCTCCCAGGTTGGAATTCCGAAAGAGATTCTGACTGACCAAGGCACCTCGTTTATGTCACGAACACTGAGCGAACTGTATGGGCTACTGGGTATTAATCCGATCCGCACCAGCGTTTATCACCCACAGACGGACGGTTTAGTTGAACGGTTCAATCGCACCCTCAAGAATCTCATCTCATCTCATCTCATTATCTCTAGCTACTTTATCCTTCTACAGGGTCGCAGGCAAGCTGGAGCCTATCCCAGCTGACTATGGGCGAAAGGCGGGGTACACCCTGGACAAGTCGCCAGGTCATCACAGGGCTGACACATAGACACAGACAACCATTCACACTCACACCTACGGTCAATTTAGAGTCACCAGTTAACCTAACCTGCATGTCTTTGGACTGTGGGGGAAACCGGAGCACCCAGAGGAAACCCACGCGGACACGGGGAGAACATGCAAACTCCACACAGAAAGGACCTCGCCGGCCCCGGGGCTCGAACCCAGGACCTTCTTGCTGTGAGGCGACAGCGCTAACCACTACACCACCGTGCCGCCCTCCCCCAAGAATATTATCAAGAAATTCGTAAGTGAGGACGCACGTAACTGGGATAAGTGGCTCGAACCCTTGTTGTTTGCAGTGCGAGAGGTCCCCCAAGCCTCCACAGGGTTCTCCCCATTTGAATTATTATATGGGCGTAAGCCGCGCGGCATCTTAGATGTACTGCGGGAAAATTGGGAGGAGGGACCGTCACAAAGTAAAAACGAAATTCAGTACGTTATGGACCTGCGCGCAAAACTCCACACGCTCACCCACCTAACTCAGGAGAATTTGCGGCAGGCCCAGGAACGACAAGCCCGCCTGTACAACAAGGGCACACGCCTTAGAGAGTTCACTCCGGGAGATAAGGTACTCGTCCTGTTGCCCACGTCGAGCTCCAAATTAATCGCCAAGTGGCAAGGACCCTTTGAGGTCACACGGCGAGTCGGGGACGTCGACTATGAGGTTAGGCGAACAGACAGGGAGGGGGCGCTACAGATCTACCACCTCAATCTGCTGAAACTCTGAAGAGAGGAGGTCCCCGTGGCGTTGGTGTCAGTAGTTCCGGAGAAGGCGGAGCTGGGGCCGGAGGTCCAAAAAGGCACATTGGCATCACGTACCTCTCCGGTCCCCTGTGGAGACCACCTCTCCCCGACCCAACTCACGGAGGTCGCCCAGTTGCAGGCCGAGTTTTCGGATGTGTTCTCGCCCCTGCCCGGTCGCACCAACCTCATAGAACACCACATAGAGACGCCCCCGGGGGTGGTAGTGCGTAGCCATCCTTATAGATTACCCAAACACAAAAAAAAGGTGGTTCGGGAAGAACTTCAGGCCATGCTCGAAATGGGCATCGTCGAGGAGTCCCACAGTGACTGGAGCAGCCCGGTGGTCTTGGTTCCCAAGGCCGACAGCTCGGTCCGGTTCTGTGTGAACTATAGAAAAGTCAACGCGGTGTCTAAATTCGACACGTACCCAATGCCTCGTATTGATGAGCTGCTCGATCGACTAGGCACGGCTCATTTTTACTCGACACTGGATTTGACGAAGGGATATTGGCAGATCCCCTTGACTCCATTATCCCGGGAAAAAACGGCCTTTTCCACACCGTTCGGCTTACACCAGTTCGTCACACTTCCGTTTGGGCTGTTTGGGGTGCCCGCTACGTTTCAGCGGCTGATGGACCGGGTCCTCCGGCCCCACGCCACCTATGCGGCTGCTTACCTAGACGACATCATCATTTATAGTAATGACTGGCAGCGGCACCTGCAACACCTGAGGGCCGTCCTTAGGTCACTGAGGCGGGCGGGGCTCACTGCCAACCCGAAGAAGTGTGCGATTGGGCGGGTGGAAGTACGGTATCTGGGCTTCCACTTGGGTAACGGGCAGGTGCGTCCCCAAATTAATAATACAGCAGCGATTGCGGCCTGCCCGAGGCCCAAGACCAAAAAGGGGGTGAGACAGTTCCTGGGGCTGGCTGGCTACTATCGTAGGTTTATACCTAATTATTCGGACATCACCAGCCCGCTGACTGACCTCACTAAAAAGGGGGCGCCAGATCCGGTCCAGTGGACGGAGCAGTGCCAGCGGGCTTTCTCTGAGGTAAAGGCTGCACTGTGTGGGGGTCCACTTTTACACTCCCCTGACTTCTCTCTCCCTTTTTTGTTACAGACAGATGCGTCGGACAGAGGGCTGGGGGCCGTTTTGTCCCAGCAGGTGGAGGGGGAGGATCGCCCAGTCCTATACATCAGCCGGAAGCTGTCAGTGCGTGAGGGGCGCTACAGCACAATTGAGAAAGAGTGCCTGGCGATCAAGTGGGCGGTCCTCACCCTCCGTTACTACCTGCTGGGGCGCTCTTTCACCCTCTGTTCGGACCACGCGCCTCTCCAGTGGCTCCACCGCATGAAGGATGCCAACGCGTGGATCACCCGTTGGTATCTGGCACTCCAACCCTTCAACTTCAAGGTGGTCCACAGGCCGGGGGCGCAGATGGTCGTGGCGGACTTCCTCTCCGTCAAGGGGGGGGGGGGGGGGGGGGGGGAGTCGGCTGCGGGCCGGACGGGCGCCCGGCCTGAGTCGGGCGGTGGGGGTATGTGGCAGCAGGGGCGTGGTCAAGCGCCAGTCTGTGACAGGAGGGGGGAGCCAGGGAAGGTGAGTGGCAGAATCGCTTCACCTGACGGTAATTAACCTGTGTTTTGTGTGTGTTTTCCCAGTAAACCGCTCCCTATTTAAGGAGGCTGAGAGAGAGCAGAGGGAGCGCGACCCGGGATTGGAGGCTGCGTGTGTGTGTCTGTGTGTGTGCGTGCTTACGCCGTAGTTTAAACTGAAAAGTTATTTAATAAATACGCTTCCTCTACCTCCAAACGTTGTCCTGCCGTCCTCTGTGCTCCACCCACACATTATCCGCGCTACACTCATGTTTTATTATTTGACGTTTGCATGGTAAATTAACATACAGTATACTCAAATAAAAACAGCAAATGAGGTGGTCTTCTTCCCTTCTACAATGCTACACACTACATGATTGGTTCCTTGGTTCCTCCCCAATATATATACCCAGTCTTGTCCCTCGTGTTGCGTAAGGGTCATGTGTGCTGCGTGCACGCCACACATAGGGGTAGAAAGTGAGATGTACTTCTGTCTTGCGGGCCGTGCAAATAGCAAGTGTGGAATACTTGTGTAGTACTTCTGAGGCATGTCACTCGTACAATGACCGTGCGTCACTCATGCGTCTTACTGTCATCGCAAAAAGCCCCTACTAGTCATGCTGCTGACTTGGTTCAGGTATACAAAAGGAGTATGGATCCCATACATAGTGTATGCATTCTTGATTTGTCGCAAGACCCGTAGAATTTGCATGTGCAGGACCAAAAGTCTCCACGGGCAGTCTGCAACCTTCTACAGCGCTGAACACACGCAAGTGTCGCGCAAGTCTCAAGCACAGTTTTGCCAATTTTTTTTTACCGTAGACCGCCCGTAGCAGCACGTACGGCGGGTTGTGAGTGAGGCTTTAGTCAGCAGAGATGGTCTCTTCAAGAGCCTGCCCTTAACTGGCTGCCCTCCAAAACCCCTGAGTTTTGTCAAGTCCTTCCACGATGGAATGCAGGGCACTGTACAATTTGACAGGTGCATGTCAGACACATTTGACATCAAGAGCAGCGTGAAACAAGGGTGTGTGTTAGCACCAACACTCTTTGGAATTTTCTTCTCTGTTCTTCTCAAACACACTTTCGGGTCAGCTGATGAAGGCATTCTGCTCTGAACTAGATCAGACGGGAAGCTCTTCAACCCAGCACGCCTCTAAGCAAAAACCAAGGTTTGCCAAGTACAACTGCGTGACATGCTCTATGCCAACGATGCTACCCTCGTTGCTCACAGTGAGAAAGATCTTCAGAACCTCTTTGACTGCTTCTCTAAGGCCTGTGACGACTTCAGCCTCACCATCAATCTGAAGAAGACGAAAATCATGCGCCAAGGAGTTGAAGCTTCCCCAGCTGTGACCATCAAAGACTACACATTGGAAGTCATCTCGCAGTTCATTTACCTAGGCTCCACCACCTCAGATAACACCTCTTTTGATGCTGAGCTTGATAAAAGAATTGGAAAGGCTGTAACCAATATGGCCAAACTTGCCCCTCGTGTGCAGGAGAACAAGAAGCTCACCACTACCACCAACGTTGCAGTTTATCATGCTTGCATCGTGAGTACCCTGTTATACGGCAGCGAGTCCAGGGCCACCTATGATATTCAGGAGAAGCGCTTGCACTCTTTCCACATGAGGTGTCTATGTCACATCCTATCTATCTCGTGGACAGACAAGGTCACCAACAGCAAAGTACTTGAAAGAGCAGGCATCCCCTCAATGTACACCCTCCTTGGACAACATAGGATGAGATGGCTGGGCCATGTACGGCAAATGGAGGACGGTTGCATCCCGAAGGACATCCTGTATGGAGAGCTGGCATCTGACTCAAAACCTGTCGGTAGCCCAAAACTACATTTCCGAGACATCTGCAAGAGAGACATGCTCATAATCAGTCTCTCAGTGGACGACTCGGAACATCTCGCAACAGAACGCAGCATTTGGAAGACAGCTTGCAGCGAGGCACTCGTAGCAGGGGAAAGAAAGCTCAATGATGACGCTGACGCAAAAAGAGCCAGGTGAAAGGCCACTGAAAGAGCTCAATCGACAATAACCCACATCTGCCCTACATGCCATCACATCTGTCTCTCTAGGATTGGGCTAGTAAGCCATCGTAGGAAATGTGCGAAAAGTACTTGAAAGGTTACGACTCATGCGCTTGTCATGGACTTTCTGCAACGGCTGCTGGAGTCGAGAGAATTTATGTTACTTCCATGTTCCCTTGGTTTTTGGGTCAGTTAGAGAGTACAGAAAGAAAGTGTATTTTTGTTGGTTAGGGTAGTTAGTTTATTCTGTGTATAGCTTGAGGGATTTTGTTTATTATTTTGGCCTGGTCGGCTTCCAAAGCCTAAAGCAACTATTTTGTGAAAAGAGAATTAAAAAACACCACAAAGCCAAATGCACTCCTGGTCTCACCACCTCTGATCACTTTTGGATGTAGCAGTCTAACCTTGCCAGAGTCATAACATTTTTTTTGTTAGGATTTTATAAAATTAGTGAAATTGGGAGAAAAAGATAAAGATAATCAACAGTTATTCCACAAAATCGAGTCGTACATGAGCTGATAACCAACGAGGCGTGTAGCACCGAGTTGGATATAAGCCATGTACGACAAGATTGAGTGGAAGAACAGTTTTATTCTATCCACATTCACTGGATTTTGAGAAACTGAGCATTTTTATTTTTTGTAAATTCAATACATAAAAAACTTTACATAAAACATCTGACAAAATCATTTCCGCTTAGAATGTAAACAAACTGGCGAAATGACAGTTGCAATTTGTGAAAAATGCTGCAATAGTAATTCTTGAAAAAAAAAAATGTTCTTACCATGAAATACTTTTATTCCATATTTTGTAGCTTTTTTATTTTTATTTTTTGGGGTTTTGTTTTCGAGTAGAGTTTTTATTCTGTCCTTGGTTGGCTCAGCAACATGCTCCGCCATTTTGTTTTTCTCTTCTCATGGTATATGAGCTGATAGCCTAGTAGTAGAGTAGCTAATCAAAGCACGAGATTGCTCATATCCAGTGAATGTGGATAGAATAATGCCTCTTATTTTTTGTATAGCCTCTGATCAATCCCTTCTTGACCCAGGCACTGATTTTTGGTGAACCGCCTCCTCTAGGCAGAGTTGCCATTGGGTTTTGGATGACAGCCAATCAAACTGTAGTACAGTATGTGTGACTGATTCACTTTATAGTTCTCTACAGTAAACTGTCACATATTGTGAAAGTGAAACCCTTTTCTCCACCTATCCCAGCTTGTTAGGAATTTGGGGTCAGAGCATAGGGTCAGCCATGAGATGGCACCCCTGGAGCAGAGAGGGTTAAGAGCCTTGCTCAAGGGCCTGACAGTGGCAGCAGCTTAGCAGTGCTGGGGCTTTAACCCCTGACCTTCTGATCATTAATCCAGAGTTTTAACCAGTGTCTAATATTGAGCCACCACTGCCCTGCCAGTAGAAACTGGTGATCAGCCAAAAATGGTGATCTGTGCTCATTATAGTACTATTTGAATATGAATCTTAAAACCAGGTCAGTTCTGAGTCTTCAGCCTGCCAAGAAGACCATTAAAGTCTTGTCACATCATCTGTTACTACAAGAGTGCTCTGAGAGCACAATATCCCCCGCTACAATATATTGCAATATGTGTATTACTGTCCTATAACAAAGCCTTTTGCCAAGTTTTGTGAAATTCCTCCAAAAATTGTGAGAGGAGTTGATTTCAGAAGGTGAGAACCTTTTCCGGGACAGACGGATGGACTTCGCCATGACATAATCCCCCATCAGGCCTTTCGGCCACTGGGGGATAAAAATTTCCCAGCTAAATGACATTTACATCAAGAAATTTGCCTTCAGCATTTTTCCATCGTGCGGATAAATTTTGAGAGTGAAACTTTCTGTTAAATTCTGCTGAACTATGATGTGTAATCTGCATTGTCAACCAGTAACACATCTGCTTTGGTTGTATTTACCTAACAAGTGATGGTTCAGTGTAGAAAGATCCAAAATTGAGGATGTGCTAATTTAAAAGTGTGACTAATGTAATGATAAAATGTAACAGGAATTCAATACTTTTATTCTGTGTCTATAGCACTACCCTTTGCAGAGCCTCATGATCATTTACTGTTCAGATGTTGTTACCAGACATAAAGTAAAGTAATCACTGACAGTGGATTCCCCTGTGCCATTACAGAAACTGATGAGTATCAGCAGCAGCAGCAGGCTTTCTGTAGTAAAGTCAAGACACTGTTATACTTTTCTGGTGATCGCAGTAACACGATCTGCCCCTGGGTCATGGTCAATCTTGAGAACTTTAAGCTGCTGATCTTTTCCGCTGCTTTTCCACTGACATGTACGTAGATAGGGTCAGGATCAACCCCGTTTATTGACTGATCTGTTCTGGTAGTTGTAATGCAAACTGAAAACTATGCTACTGGCATGGAATTTGTCATTTTTTGTTGTCTTTTTGGATATTTAATGTTCATTTTTCACAGGGAAACTTGTGTAGGTTTATTAAGAATGGAATGCAATTAACAAGGAGATCTTTGGTTCTCTTTCTACATTTGTTATATATATTTAGGCACTGCCTCAAAGCAGAGCTCCCGATGAGTGTAAAATGTGTTTGTAAATAACCCCACATTATTTTTTTTACAAAGCAAATTAAAACTAAGTGCTGGATAAAAACCCATACATCTTATGTAAATAAAGATACAAATTTCATTGTCCAGTGGTCAAGTGTTTGAGATACGCTGCCTTGCACTTATGATCGGGTTCTCTGTGGTGATCCATGTACGTCGGTCATACGTACACTACCGTTCAAAAGTTTGGGGTCACTTTGAAATTTCATTATTTTTGAAAGAAAAGCACTGTTCTTTTCAATGAAGATCACTTTAAACTAATCAAAAACACACTCTATACATTGCTAATGT
Source organism: Neoarius graeffei (assembly GCF_027579695.1). Classification (NCBI taxonomy): domain Eukaryota; kingdom Metazoa; phylum Chordata; class Actinopteri; order Siluriformes; family Ariidae; genus Neoarius; species Neoarius graeffei. The sequence continues at coordinate 89,192,503 of NC_083573.1, forward strand.
GGTAAATGACTATTCTAGCTGCAAATGTCTGGTTTTTGGTGCAATATCTACATAGGTGTATAGAGGCCCATTTCCAGCAACTATCACTCCAGTGTTCTAATGGTACAATGTGTTTGCTCATTGCCTCAGAAGGCTAATGGATGATTAGAAAACCCTTGTACAATCATGTTAGCACAGCTGAAAACAGTTTAGCTCTTTAGAGAAGCTATAAAACTGACCTTCCTTTGCAGATTGAGTTTCTGGAGCAATTTTGTGGGGTCGATTAAATGCTCAAAATGGCCAGAAAAATGCCTTGACCTATATTTTCTATTCATTTTACAACTTATGGTGGTAAATAAAAGTGTGACTTTTCACGGAAAACACAAAATTGTCTGTGTGACCCCAAACTTTTGAACGGTAGTGTATGCACGGACATCGTACGGTCACAAAAGCCATCAAAAATCAGGTCAATGCATTACCATACTCTCTTAAGTATGGAGCTTCACTCCACTATTATTATTTTCTTCTTTCACAGAGAGGATAACTACAGAGGAAGTACTCTTCATGTACACACAAAATCAGAAGCTGGCCCTGTGTCCTTTGTTTACCACCATGCCTAAGCTTGAACTGTTGTGTGGAGTTATAAAGATGCGTCAGGAGAGGAACGTGGGAATAAAAGAGGGAGGCATAGAGCTTATCTGCTTGATATCATCATGGTCAATGTAGGGTCTCTGGCTAATAAAATGGACAAACTCTCAGCACTGAACAGCAGCCATGGAGAATGCAAACACTATAGCCTCATGTGTTTCACTGAAACCTGGCTCAGAGACAAGACTAGCAACTCCCAAAGTTTCACTGAATGGCTTTCACATCGGCTGCACAGACAGGCACATGAAGGACAGCGGGAAGAGCAGAGGATGTGGACTTGCTGTTTATGTGAATGATGCATGGTGCAAGTCCAGACACGTTACTGTCAAAGGGCAGGTTTATAACCGGAATGTTGAGCTCCTTGGTGTTGGACTGTGGCCATGTTTAATGCCGCAGATGTTTTCACGTTATTGTTTTGGTTGTGTATGCCCCACCCTTTGCTGATGCAGCAACCACAATAGAGCAAATACATTCTGGGGTGAGTAAACTAATGACAGATCATTCCAATGCATTCAGAGCAATCTCTGGAAAATTTAATCATGTATCCCTCTCCTTCACACTCAAAGGTTTCTCACAGCATGTGGAATATAAAATGAGACAATAGGATACTTCATCTGGTATATACCAATGTCAAAGAGGCATACAAGACTGCTGGTCTGCCAGATATTTAATGCATTTTACCCTCACTGGAGTTTAAAAGCTCCATTTTAACATCAGGACAGTGAAGAAATAGACAAAGCAAGCTGAAGAGGCATTGCAGGATGGAGTTGAGAAGACTGGCTGGGAAATGGAGAACTTGCCATTGCATTATAGATGACATTAACTTCTGTGAGGACAAAACTGGGAAAACTCTGCACAGGCAAGGCTGTGGGGCTTGATGGAATCCACCACAGGGTGCTAAAGACCTCAACCAGCCAATTATGTGGTGTGTTACAGCACCTGTTCTCTCACTCCCCAAGACTACAGAAAGTGCCATAGTTCTGGTAGACTTCTTGTATAGTTCCAGTGCCAGAAACTGGATGCCCCAGCACCCTTAAAAACTATATACCCATTGCACTTAATTTTCACATGATAAAGACCTTATAAAGACTCAACCCGTCATAATACCTCTGACACCAACAGCTCCCTCCTCCTCACACCACATCACCCCCCTCCGCTCCCTGCCAGACCAATCCGCACACTCCACCCCCGACCTCACTCTACAGGAGTCACACCTCGGCCACACCCCTCACCTCTCCATAACAGCTGATCAGGTGTTGAAGGAGCTGAGGAGGACCAAGACGAGGAAAGCTGCTGGCCCTGATGGTATCAACTCCAGACTGCTTAAGGAATGTGCAGATCAGCTCTGTGGGATACCTCTGTACATCTTCAACCTGAGCCTCAGTCTGGAGAGAGTTCCACTTCTGTGGAAAACATCATGTGTGGTTCCAGTTCCCAAGACTGCGCACCCCAGGGAGCTCAACCACTTTAGGCCAGTAGCTTTAACGTCTCACCTGATGAAGATCATGGAGAGGATTGTTCTCTCCCACCTCCGACACCTGGTGAACAGCGAGATGGACCCCCTGCAGTTCACATATCGACCGGGCATTGGTGTGGATGACGCTGTCATCTACCTGCTGCACTGGTCACTTTTACACCTGGAGGGCACTGTGAGCACTGTGAGAGTCATGTTCTTTGACTTCTCCAGTGCTTTTAGCACAATCCAGCCATCACTGCTTAGGGGGAAGCTGGAGGGAGCCGGTGTCAACTGCCACCTGGCTGCATGGATCATCGACTACCTCATTAACAGACCACAGTATGTGAGGCTCCGCAACTGTGTGTCTGATGTGGTAGTCTGCAGCACGGGGGCTCCACAGGGTACAGTGCTATCTCCTTTCCTCTTTACACTTTGCACATCTGACTTCAGCTACAACACAGACAGCTGCCACCTCCAGAAGTTCTCAGATGATACAGCCATCGTTGGACGTGTGTCAGAGAGGTCATCACCAACTTTGTCGCCTGGTGCGAACTGAACCACCTGTGCATCAACGCCAGTAAGACAAAGGAGGTGGTGATCGATTTCAGAAGGATGGCTCCTCAAATTGCACAAGTGAACATCCAGGGTTTGGACATTGAGATCGTGGTGGAGTACAAATACCTGGGTGTTCACCTCAACAATAAACTAGACTGGACAAATAACACAGATGTCCTGTACAAGAAGGGCCAAAGTCGTCTCCACCTGTTGAGAAGACTGAGGTCTTTTGGTGTGTGCAGGACACTGCTTAGGACTTTTTATGACTCTGTGGTGGCATCAGTGATTTTCTACACTGTGGTCTGCTGGGGCTGTGGAACATCCTGACCCTCTTTTAGTGGACTCTTTTTTTTTTTGTAATTGTAAAGTGACCTTGAGTGTGAGAAAGACACTATATAAGTTGAACTAATTATTATTACCTCTTCCCAACAGGACACACTCCCAGCATGAACTCTTCTTCTTTCAGTTGCTCCCATTAGGGGTCACCACAGCAAATCTGTTCCACATATTTGATTTGGCATGGGTTTTACACCAGATGCCCTTCCTGATGCAACCCTCCCCAATCTATCCAGGTTTGGGACCGGCACTAAGTATGCACTGTCTTGTACAACCCCAGTAGCTGGGTATTTTACCAAATCCACATGTCTTTGAACTGTGGGGGAAACCAGAGCACCCAGAGGAAACCCACGCAGACACAGGGAGAACATGCAAACTCCACACAGAAAGGCCCCCATCAGCCATGGGGTTTGAACCCATAACTTTCTTGCTCTGAGGCAACAGTGCTAACCACTACACCATCATGCCACCCCTAGCTTCCTAGAATGAATGAATGAATGAATGATTAGCAGGACAGAATTCATTCACATACATGTTGTATCACTGATGTTTTTTGCACTGTATTTTATTTGTTAATACTGTATGTGTTGAATGTCTAACTTTGTCAAGTGCATCAGTGTATTTTGCTGATACAGCACCCAGATGTTTTCTTGGGGACCAATAATGTACATCCACCTATCTATCTATCTATTATTGCAAAGCAGCATCATTTTAAACATTTCATAATACATACGTCAAATGCTCATATGTTAGCAATGCTCATGAATATACAAGCTAGCCAATCAGTAAAGGTTTTAAAAATGTGGATTTCAGCTGCTTGTCAAAGTGTTCTTCTTTAAACTTTACTCTCTAATCAGGAGTCTCATCTCATTATCTCTAGCCGCTTTATTCTGTTCTACAGGGTCACAGGCAAGCTGGAGCCTATCCCAGCTGACTACGGGCGAAAGGCAGGGTACACCCTGGACAAGTCGCCAGGTCATCACAGGACTGACACATAGACACAGACAACCATTCACACTCACACCTACGGTCAATTTAGAGTCACCAGTTAACCTAACCTGCATGTCTTTGGGGGAAACCGGAGCACCTGGAGGAAACCCACGTGGACACGGGGAGAACATGCAAACTCCACACAGAAAGGCCCTCGCCAGCCACGGGGCTCGAACCCGGACCTTCTTGTTGTGAGGCGACAGCACTAACCACTACACCACCATGCCTCCCATCCATATATATATATATATATATATATATAATAAAATCTGTGAGGGGAGGGAGGGTACAGCTAATGGCAAAAATGACAGTCGTTTGTTGATTTATAGTCTGTGAAACCTTGTATTCAATGCCAATGTATTCTGTATCATAACTTCCAGCATATTGGGAGTGTACAGTGCTCAGCATAAATGAGTACACCCCCTTTGAAAAGTAACATTTTAAACAATATCTCAATGAACACAATTTCCAAAATGTTGACAAGTCAAAGTTTAATATAACATCTGCTTTACTTATAACAGGGGAAAAGTAAGGTTAATAATATTACTTAGATTACACATTTTTCAGTTTTACTCAAATTAGGGTGGTGCAAAAATGAGTACACCCCACAACAAAAACTCCTACATCTAGTACTTTGTATGGCCTCCATGATTTTTAATGACAGCACCAAGTCTTCTAGGCATGGAATGAACAAGTTGGCGACATTTTGCAACATCAATCTTTTTCCATTCTTCAACAATGACCTCTTTTAGTGACTGGATGCTGGATGGAGAGTGATGCTCAACTTGTCTCTTCAGAATTCCCCAAAGAAAATAATTTCTTTACACCACAAAGGTGAAGGCTACAAGAAGATCAGCAAAGCTTTACTTATCAGTCAGAATACTGTAGCAAAAGTGGTACAAAAATTTAAGAAAGATGGAACTGCAACCATCTCACAGAGACGTCCAGGTCGTCCATGGAAGTCAACACCTCAACAGGAGCGTCTTCTGATGAGAAGGGTTGAAGAAAATCGGCACGCAAGTTCACTGCAGTTATCACAAGACGTAGAAAGCCAAACTGGGGTGACTATTTCCCGTGACACAATATGACGTACACTGCAGAGGAATGGCATACATGGATGCCGTCCATGAAAGAAGCCTCTCCTAAAGCCCAGGCACAAAAAAGCCCGCCTAGAGTTTGCCAGGGCCCATGCTGACAAAGATGAAGACTACTGGGACTCTATACTCTGGAGTGATGAGACCAAGATAAATGTTTTTGGAACTGATGGCTTCAAAACTGTATGGCATCGCAAAGGTGAGGAATACAAAGAAAAATGCATGGTGCCTACAGTGAAACATGGTGGTGGCAGTGTCCTTATGTGGGGCTGCATGAGTGCTGCTGGTTTCGGGGAAACTACATTTCATTGATGGCATCATGAATTCACAGATGTATTGCTCTATACTGAAAGAGAAGATGCTACCATCACACCGTGCCCTTGGTCGTCGTGCACTTTTCCAACATGACTAAACACACATCTAAGGTCGCTGTTGGATTTCTGAAGAAGAACAGGGTGAAAGTGATTCAGTGGCCAAGTACGTCTCCTGATCTGAACCCAATCGAACACCTATGGGGAATTCTGAAGAGACAAGTTGAGCATCACTCTCCATCCAGCATCCAGTCACTAAAAGAGGTCATTGTTGAAGAATGGAAAAAGATTGATGTTGCAAAATGTCACCAACTTGTTCATTCCATGCCTAGAAGACTTGGTGCTGTCATTAAAAATCATGGAGGCCATACAAAGTACTAGATGTAGTAGTTTTTGTTGTGGGGTGTACTCATTTTTGCACCACCCTAATTTGAGTAAAACTGAAAAAATGTGTAATCTAAGTTATATTATTAACCTTACTTTTTCCCGTTATAAGTAAAACAGATGTTATATTAAACTTTGTCTTGTCAACATTTTGGAAATTGTTTGTGAGAGATATTGTTTAAAATGTTGGCAGTATAGGCTTTAAGCATACTGAATTGATTTTTCATACTCTTCATGCCATACAGATAAATGCTGCATTCTGTTTTACTAGAGCCAAGTGTTTAAGGCATTGGACTCTGATGCAACAGAGCTGCCATCATTGTTCTTTAAATATAGTGCGAGTTTATGCCACAATCTGATCTGTGTGAATTCCTGGTACTTCCTCTGGGAGCTGCATTACAGTGAATTGGAGTGGAGTGTTTTCTGATTATATGTCAGTAACGTATTCTTGTTTGTTCCATGATGATATGGTCTATCTTCAACTCCCTCACGTCTTTATGTGGTTTGGGAAGAGTTCACCAGGAAATATACAACTCCCACTCCTTTCTTGCTCAAGGTTTCTGTGAGATTCCCATGGATTAAAGAAAAGCCATCCAGCTGTATCGCCATGCCAGGTGCACTTCGGCTAAGCCATGTTTCTGAGAAAAAGAAAGCACAGTATTTCCTCAAATTGGACGACGTTGTTCCGCAATTAGACGTGGACTCAGAGAATACTTGAAGTGTCCTAGTATTTCAACTTATTTTGGCATGCTGACTGTTTCTCCTTACTCACCTCTTCGTGTCTTGGCTCCATTTTACAGGTATTCTGTGTGCACCTGGTTGGCAATGGCGTTCCAGCTCACAACTCACAAGTTATCGAATGACAAGTTATATTGGTTGGTTTTGCTCTCATGCTTAAAATGTTTCGAGATTGTAAGTAATTTCCATGTTTAAAGTAAAGCATGGATGGAGAACCGAACTAATAAGACTGATGATATCGTAAAGCGAAATCTGCTACAAACATGCATAATAGGTTTCCAAATTATTCAGATCATTACATATCCACATGGCTTGTGGTGTCATTAAGAGACTTCCTAATTATTTTTAAATGCACTCAAATTATGATGGAGAATGCAATGACCAAATAAGCAGCACACTTAATCCTTTGACCTGCAGAATAGAAATGTATAAGACTTCAAGCCTTCACAGAAGGAAAACAGACCCTCTGGTTCAAACCCCTGAGGACATACTCTGGCCACCTTTTCTTCATTCATGATCTACCTCAATGAGTTCAGAAAGAGAGCTGAAAACAGTGAGGTCAGCGTTTGATTAATCCCCCTTTTTCATGACCCATGTCTCTGGAGGACGAGGCGAATTATGTCTTGACTGCAAGCAGTGGTTCTGCATGTCGTCTGCCAAGACATGGGTTTGAGACCGCCTCAGGGAACCCAAGTTGTTACATAAGCAATCAGACTGCACAGGTTATTCAGTACCTGCTTGCTGACAACTTAGACCTGAATAAAATGGGGTCACTCCAAATTGCCACCGGATTGCTGTCTTGCCCCTTTGGGGTTGAAGCAATCAGCCAAGTGATGACAGTAAGTCATGGAAAGACATGGCAGTGTGGGGCCTGTGTGGTTCATGGCTCAAATCACATAAAACTTGAGACCAATCTAGCAACCTCACCATAGCTGTCATGTTGGCTATACACCAGCTGACCATGAATGGATGGCTTCCACCACTCGGATTGTGGTCTCTAATTAAAATTCTCCTAACTCAAGCAGGAACACAGGAGAGAGAGGTTAACAGGCATAGTTTCCTGTACCTGAGGAACCAACAAGATCAACTTTTATTTTGAACCAAAAGGTTTAGCAAATGTTCTTATGCCACCAGCATGTTATCAGTTACAAATAGTTTGTGATGCACTGGTTAGCACTGTTACCTGACAGTAAGAAGGTTCTGGGTTTGAACCCCATGGCTGACGGGGCCATTCTATGTGGAGTTTGCATGTTCTCCCTGTGTCTGTGTGGGTTTCCCCCCCACAGTCCAAAGACATGCAGTTAGGTTAACTGGCTACTCTAAATTGCCTGTAGGTGTGAATATCTGAGCTGTGGTTAGGCATGAGTAGTATGGTGGCTACCAGTGGTGCCTTTGTATGCCTTCAACTTGGCCATGTTGAGCTGCGTCTTTTGTTATTCAGCTGCAAGGAAGGATGATTAGCCATTCCAAATTCAATGCATGATTTACAATTCTGACAAATTATTTGTTTTGAGAAAAATATTAACCTCATTGTCTTGTTTGTGGTTCAGAAACATTTAAAAAAGAGCATTATTTTGGATTTTTTTTTTTAACTGAGTGCAATAGCACCACCAGTGGTCATAAGAAAAACACACAATGATATATTTAGGTGTTTTTGAGATATTTCAGTTTCTGGAACATCTTCTATGTGAGTGTATGAGAGAGAGAGAGAGAGAGAGAGAGAGAGAGAGAGAGAGAAAATTGCCCCAATCTCATTTACATTTACAGAATTGAAGACATAATCCTTAGCTGTTGACAAATGATGATGGTGATGATGATGATTAATGAGACTTCGGGATATAATGTATTATTCTATCCACATTCACTGGTTATGAGCAATCACACACTCTGATTGGCTACTCTACTACTAGGATATCAGTTCATATACCGTACCATGAGCAGAGAATAACAAAATGTCGGCGCGTGTTGCTGAACCAACCGAGGGCCAAAATAAAACTCTATTCGAAAACAACCCCCCCCCCAAAAAAAAAAAAAAATATATATATATATATATATATATATATATATATATATATATATATATGAAAATATTTGATGGTGAGAATGTATCTTTTTTGCATTTTTTTCAAGAATTATTATAGCATTTTTCACAAATTGCTACTGTCATTTCACCAGTTTGTTTACATTCTAAGCGGAAATTATTGTGTCGGACATTTTGCATCAAGTTTTTATTTGTCAAATTTGCAAAAAATAAAAATGCTCTGTTTCTCAAAATCCAGTGACTGTGGATAGAATAAAACAGTTATTCCACTCAATCTTGTCATACATGGCTTATAGCCAACTCGGTGCTACGTGCCTCATCGGCTATCAGCTCATGTACGACTCGATTTTGTGGAATAACTGTTAATCAGTCAACCCTCATATTAAAAATATGTTGAGCTATTGATAGATTTTAGATTTTATTCCTCCCATTTAATATCAGCACCAGCTGCCACGGACATTAGCAATAGAACAACCACATCACTCTCAGCTATGCCAAGCGAACTCTCCTGTTTACTTCCTTTAATTATTCTCACCTGCTGCTCATTACTTCCTTAGTTTCCTGTATAAACGTCCCTCAGGTTATAACTTACAGACGGCTTACATAAGAGAATGCAACAGCAAAATTAGGAATCTGTTTCATACTCCAGCAGAGCATGTAACCAGTGTACATGGATTTATTTAGTTTTCTCATGTTGGGGTAAAATGAGTATCATAGTGGACAAACAATTTGCTATGCAACTACAGGTTGTGCAATCGATACCTCTTTGCAGATTGTGATTTTAAATAAAATGTACACACTATGTATAAGAGTGTGGTTTAATGGCTTGCTTTGGGGTTTACCCTTCACTTACATGCATAAAACAAGGGCAGGTTGAGTTTGATGTGGATCTGATGATGGTGTGGATTAAAACAATTATTTTAATGGAATTGAATGATGCCTTGATGCAGTTCATGGTGTCACACTACTGTGTGAATTACCTTTATGATTTTAACCTCGTGGTCAAATGTATTCCTGGTTAGCTAGACTGAAACTAGATAGCCATATTGTATATTAACACATGCAAATTAGCTAATTATATATTTCATTATACACTGCAATCCCGCTACAACGAACTCTATTATGATGAACTTTCGCGTATACTGAACTAAGTTCGTGTACCTTGCTTTTAGTGACAAGGAGTCTTCAAAAAAAATAATAATAATAATAATCACTGTCATGTCCACGTGCACTGGAGCTCAGAGCATGCCATTAGGACTAATTACTATGCACCTGTTCCAAATTAGAGCGCAATCACAGCACATTACCAAGCCTTATATTTGTGTATTGCTTTTCTGGTTTTGACTTTGTTTTGTGTATTTGGACTATGCCTTTTGTCTTTGCTGCCGCCACCATAATTCTGTTTGTGCCTGGTGTGACCATTGCCCATTTCACAACCCTGCTTTTGTCTTACATTTTTGAACTGTTTGCCTGCCTGTTTGTAAATAAACACTCTTCCTGCAATTACATCCATCATTCGCCTGCTTTCATGACACACTGAGCTATGCACTCCTTTTCCCATCAAACAGACAAACAATAAGTAATCAAGGCCACAGTCAAACTAACAATACATGTTAACGCCATAAAACAAAGGCTTAACAAGTCTTGTTTAGGTGTTGATCACTAACAGCTATCAAGAACAGTGATCAAAGGATCGATAAAAGGACAAAATGACTGCTGATACCAAGTAGTTAAAATGTCCCAGCAGGGTTTTTGTACTCCCTGCCCCACCCAGCCCTGCAGCGTGACATAAGTGATATCATTGGTGATTTGCAGCACATGAATGAACTGAATGGTGAAGCTTTAGAAAAAACAGAGCAAGTCAGGGTGGACATTGACAAGACACCAGTAACCTCCGTCATTTCCGTAACAGATGAAGAAATCATCGTCCCCATTCATGATCCTTTAACTCAGTCAGTGAGCTGTGATAGTGACTCAGAAAGAGAAATTCAAGATAAGGAGAATGTGTTTAAAATTTCACATATAACGTGAGTGTTTGGTGTGACAAGTGGGTCCATTTCAGTATCATGAACGGTTTGGTATAACTAACTATTTGGACATCCACCAAGGATTTCGTTATAGCGGCATTGCAGTGTATAATTATATCTCAACTTTCAGGGTTGTTCTTTATTTCAGAACTTTCATGTTGTTTTTAAAGAAGTCAACTTTGGTATTCAGTCCCCATTTGGCAAAAGGAAACACTTCCCATCAACCTTTTGGGAAGTGTTTCATTTTCCGAAATGTGGCTCAGAGAGATGCGTGGTCTCTCAGTGGTTAAGGCATTGGATTCCAGCTCTGAAGGTCATGAGTTCAAATCCCAGCCCCAACCAGCCACCCATGCTGAGCCCTTGAGTCCTTGCTTCTTCAAAATCCTGAAGTGGTTTGAGCAATTAAGAGGATAAAATCCAGCTTCAAAATTGGTACAGTGGTTGTTAGAGTGCAAACTTAACTTAGGAGTCATAATTATACTTCTCGGATTAAAATGTTTAAACTTAGGAACACTGTGTACTCTTTAGCCCTAAATCGAAGTGGTCAATCAAGGGCTCAACCAGCGCAGGACAAGAATGCAGTGCTAAAGACAAGAAAACAACCTTTATATGAGTCCGATTTACAATTTAAAGCCCCAACAAGTGATTCACTTTAATGGTACTATGGTTTTCCTTGGGTTATGCTTCCAAACAGAGTTACTGTAAGCTTCCATTTCACCTGCTTGAATCACGTTTGCTTTTGAACACTGTAGTTTGTTGCAGTTAGAGGAATTAACCGTCTTTAAAGCTTCAAAGTGATATCCGACTGGACCCTTTAACAAATGTGCTCAACTGTTGATATAATAACAGTGAGAATTAAACTGTGAAGCACATGTATGTCACACAAAACCCGAACTGCTGTTTGAAACTCGTCTCAGAAATTGTCCTTAATGCTAATATTTTAAAAATGTGACATGCAACTGATGATAATGGTCCCAATTATACTAAACACCAATTTTTTTGCATGCAAATTTTTTACACAAAATGCAAGCCTTTAAGGGTTGAGCCATAGTTCATAGCTGAATAAGGCATGGGTTACACGTCAACTCTTAGTCTGCATGCGTCTCTGTCTCTCACAAAGGCAAAGAGAGAAAAATTACCCCAAGGAGAAAAATTAAACGGCATAAAATGAGTGCTGTAAATCACTTCAATTTAACTGTCCACCATCCACAATTTAATGAGGTCTCATGGGCTGCGTTTGCATGATTTTATAATGAGATGGCACTTGGGAATTTGGCTGCAATTGTAACCGTCACATGAAGAGAAGAAAGCTAAAAATAAATATATAAAAACACTACTACTAGCATGCACTTCACCACATACCAGGAAAGACATAACCACAATCGTGAACCAGTGTCACATCTTCTCACCACAGACACGGTGAAACGGAAACAAGTGGCCAAGCATGTTTTTCTATCTGGTACTCTAGACCGCTTTAAATGCAATCCCTCCATTCCTTTTTACACAATGATGTTGGTCTGAAACAAACTTAAAGGTGCTGTTTGTAACATTTAAACACATGTCCAGGTCTAGAACATTTACTGTATAATCACTTCAAAAATACCCGTTAAAGAAACTAATTCACAACACTGCAGTACAATGGATTTCCTTCTTCTTAGGTTTTTTTTTTTCATTTCAGGCTTTGGTATACATTTTTTCTGGCCCAGAAATGACACTTTTTTTTTTTTTTTTTTTAGATGGACGGCTTTTCTTAAAAGACAACTTTCTGTTGGAAGTCCAAGTGGAAAGACTTGTCAATATTTCACTGCAACTGCAAGTTGTCCTGCCGGCAGCAGATGGCTTAAAAAATTGCAGATGGCTCCTTGGGCGGCACGGTGGTGTAGTGGTTAGCGCTGTCGCCTCACAGCAAGAAGGTCTGGGTTCGAGCCCTGTGGCCAGCGAGGGCCTTTCTGTGCGGAGTTTGCATGTTCTCCCCGTGTCCGTGTGGGTTTGCTCCGGTTTCCCGCACAGTCCAAAGACATGCAGGTTAGGTTAACTGGTGACTCTAAATTGAATGTGAATGGTTGTCTATGCGTCAGCCCTGTGATGACCTGGCAACTTGTCCAGGGTGTACCCTGCCTCTCGCCCATAGTCAGCTGGGATTGGCTCCACCTTGCCTACAATCCTGCACAGGATAAGTGGTGATGGATGGCTGGAATAAACACATCCTTCCCTGCCCATTCATCTTTCAACATTGTTTGAATCGACTTTTATTATTTTTTTTTAAACAAGCCCATTTGTCACTTCACTAATCAGAGCAGGGAGTTGAATTTAAAAAAAAAAAACTGAACATTTCAAAATGGCAAATTTCTCACTGTCTTCAACCAAATAATTAATTAAATAAAGGCATGCAACTGGCTGCAAGAAAGAAGCTGTGGTAAGTGTGAGCGAGTGCCTGTTTAAACAAAGAGTCACTGGAATACAGCCAGGTGTTTTTGTATGTTAATCAATTCGGTTACAGTATTCTGAGTGCTTGGTTTGATCTGTTGAAATACCGTTGCAAGGTCTGTATCCAGACCACGGTCTGCCAGTTGATGACTCTTCCACCGTGGGCAGTACAGTGGTGTAGTGGTTAGCAGTGTCGCCTCACAGCAAGAAGATTCTGGGTTCGAGCCCAGCGGCTGATGGGACCTTTCTGTGTGGCATTTGCATGTTCTCCCCATGTCTGTGTGGGTTTCCTCTGGGTGCTCTGGTTTCCCCCACAGTCCAAAGACATGCGGTTAAGTTAACATGGGATGGCCCTGGGCTGAAGTGGCCTTGAGCAAGGCACCTAACCCTCAACTGCTCCCTGGGTGCTGTAATATATCTGCCCACTGCTCTGGGTATGTGTGTGTTCACTGCTTCAGATGGGCTAAATGCAGAGGAGGAATTTCACTATTCTTGAGTGTACATGTGATGAATAAAGGCTTCTTCTTCTCAAAAACAACTCTTAATCTAAAACATTATTATTCTATTCCGGTTGATTATGCACTCTCGCAAATATTTTGCTCATATACTCATCAGGAACTCTGCTTTTAGGCACTGCTTGTCTATCTATCTATCTAATCAATTATGACTGAGTTCAGAATTTTATAACCCATACAGTGAGGGGAAATAAGTATTCAGACACTTTTTTGGTTTTATTTTGTTATTTAATATACAGTGCTCAGCATAAATGAGTGCACCCCCTTTGAAAAGTAATACTTTAAACAATATCTCAATGAACACAAACAATTTCCAAAATGTTGACAAGACAAAGTTTAATATAACATCTGTTTAACTTATAACGTGAAAGTAAGGTTAATAATATAACTTAGATTACACATTCTTCAGTTTTACTCAAATTAGGGTGGTGCAAAATTGAGTACACCCCACAACAAAAACTACTACATCTAGTGCTTTGTATGGCCTCCATGATTTTTAATGACAGCACCAAGTCTTCTAGGCATGGAATGAACAAGTTGGCGACATTTTGCAACATCAATCTTTTTCCATTCTTCAGCAATGATGTCTTTTAGTGACTGGATGCTGGATGGAGAGTGATGCTCAACTTGTCTTTTCAGAATTCCCCATAGGTGTTCGGTTGGGTTCATATCAGGAGACATACTCGGCCACTGAATCACTGTCACCCTGTTCTTCTTCAGAAATCCAACAGTGGCCTTAGATGTGTGTTTAGTCATGTTGGAAAAGTGCACGACGACCAAGGGCATGGAGTGATGGTAGCATCTTCTCTTTCAGTATAGAGCAATACGTCTGTGAATTCATGATGCCATCAATGAAATGCAGCTCCCCGACACCAGCAGCACTCATGCAGCCCCACATAAGGACACTGCCACCACCATGTTTCACTGTAGGCACCATTCATTTTTCTTTGTATTCCTCACCTTTGCGACGCCATACAGTTTTGAAGCCATCAGTTCCAAAAACATTTATCTTGGTCTCATCACTCCAGAGTATAGAGTCCCAGTAGTCTTCGTCTTTGTCAGCATGGGCCCTGGCAAACTCTAGGCGGGCTTTTTTGTGCCTGGGCTTTAGGAGAGGCTTCTTTCGTGGACGGCATCCATGCATGCCATTCCTCTGCAGTGTACGCCGTATTGTGTCACAGGAAATAGTCACCCCAGTTTGGCTTTCTACTTCTTTAGATAACTGCAGTGAACTTGCATGCCGATTTTCTTCAACCCTTCTCATCAGAAGACGCTCCTGTCGAGGTGTTAACTTGCGTGGACGACCTGGACGTCTCTGTGAGATGGTTGCAGTTCCATCTTTCTTAAATTTTTGTACCACTTTTGCTACAGTATTCTGACTGATAAGTAAAGCTTTGCTGACCTTGTAGCCTTCACCTTTGTGGTGTAAAGAAATTATTTTCTTTGGGGAATTCTGAAGAAACAAGTTGAGCATCACTCTCCATCCAGCATCCAGTCACTAAAAGAGGTCATTGTTGAAGAATGGAAAAAGACTGATGTTGCAAAATGTTGCCAACTTGTTCATTCCATGCCTAGAAGACTTGGTGCTGTCATTAAAAATCATGGAGGCCATACAAAGTACTAGATGTAGTACAGTAGTTTTTGTTGTGGGGTGTACTCATTTTTGCACCACCCTAATTTGAGTAAAACTGAAAAATGTGTAATCCAAGTTATATTATTAACCTTGCTTTCACGTTATAAGTTAAACAGATGTTATATTAAACTTTGCCTTGTCAACATTTTGGAAATTGTGTTCACTGAGATATTGTTTAAAATGTTACTTTTCAAAGGGGGTGCACTCATTTACGCTGAGCGCTGTACTTCTAGTGCATATAATCCACTTCAGGTTTGTATTCAGTGTAACAATGGCAGCCCCATTAAATTACATGAACTTATTTTCTCTAACTACGACTATCATGGCAAGTTTTGGATAGTGAACTCAAGTTTATAAGTTCTCAAAACTTAAACATCTAAGTGATGTCTATGCTCATTTAACTCATGTATGTATAAGCTGAAGTTCAAGTTGAGTTTTTTGAAACTTCTCTTTCAAGTTTAACCCACTTGAATATTTTTTTCACAGTGTAAGCAGAAGTAAAGATGTTAAAAATATTTTTAATAAAAATATTCACCAGTTTATCAGCATTAGTATGTTGTTGTTGTGAAGCTGCTGATGGAAATTACAGCTTCGAGACTTCTACAGTATTTAAAGGTAGACTGCCTTTCTGATTTTTCAAGTGTAGGTCATAAAAAGAATTTTCCCTGACACCCAATTATTTTTGTTTAGTGGACTACAGTTACTGAATTCGAATCACAGACTTCCAATTTTATTAGTTTTTTAAATAAAACAATTAATGAATTTAGGGCCACGTGGCCCTAAATTCTGTGCTATTTTTCCCTGCTTCACCATGACCCGATTCAAGATACTACATCATGCATCACATGGTGGGCTTTCCCCGTTCGCACAAGGCATTGTGGGATACAAATTTGAAACAGGAGAGAAAAATGAAGGACGCGAGTGTGCGAATGAAACGTGAAAGACTGACTACAGTAACGGAAAGTGAGAAGAAAAGACGTTATGTTGCAAAGGAAAGGAAATGCAAGACCAAACTAATAAATATCAGCAGTCAGCGAGCACCTCTGTGTGATCAGCTGTTCGTTTAGCGACAGAATGATGTAACTGTCAGTGCACGGTCAAAGGTAAACCTGTAGATGGCAGTAATGCAACACTGTGGATGCCAGCTGCTGTAAAACCCAAAAGAAGAAAAAGAATAAGAAGCAGGTAAACCTGCACATGCGCACATGGACTTCCTCTGTCTGCTTGACTGTGCAAAGCAGAAATAAACATCTCATAATGACCAAATTTCAGAAGGAACTAAATTTCACAGATTTTATGAAATCGAAAGGCTGTCTAGTTTTAACTTTTTGCAGCTTTTTAATAGAATTTTGGCTCGTTCCTCTTGTCCAATCACCTTCAGTTCCCCAAGGCTACAAGGCTCCCTCTGATGGACTCACAATTTCTGTAAATTTTCATTGGGATTCAAGTCAAATCAAAGAGATTGGCCAAGCCATGCTTTACCTTCTTCACCTTTTTTTTTTCAGTCGTCTCTTGATTATCATTGTCTATGTAGCTTTAGCTCCAGCTGCCTTCAGGTAGTCCTGCAACTCTTTTCTAGTGACTGCTGGCTTCCCTCTTCGTTTTCTTCTTGTTAATCTGACAGCTCATTGTGAAACCTTGTGTAGTTTACCTGTCCAGGGATAATTAGATTTTGTTCCATGAAGTTTCCATCTACATTTTGGTGAACCATTTGTACTGATGGTGATGTTTAAGGTCTTTACTGTTGCTCTCTCGCTTTTTCCACTTGACTGTTGTATAATAATATTATTAATAATATTGTCCTTGAGAACTTCAGGAAGCTCTTTCACCTTCACCATGCTTGCAACTTGTTGTGAAAGCTTTCTAATCAATGACAACATCTTTTATAATGACACCTGGTACAGGAGAACATATTTTACAGCATTTATATCTAGAACTGATTTGTTTTTATGTAACATTTACCTGAAAAAAAGTGTGTGTGTGTGTGTGTGTGTGTGTGTATACACACACACACACACACACACACACTTTTTTTCCATTTCCTTTGAATGCATACTTTGTGTTCATATGCATGTGGAGGTGCAAAGTGAGGAGGCATCACGTGTAAAGTTGAAGTGGATATATGCACTCAAACAGTATACACTCACTGGCCACTTTATTAGGTATACCCATCCACCTGCTGTTTGAAGCAGTTCTCTAAATACCCAATCCCTTGACAGCAGCACAATGCATCAAATCATGCAGATACAAATCAAGAACTTCAGTTAATGTTCTATCCATCCATCCATAATCCATAACCACTTATCCTGTGCAGGGTCGCGGGCAAGCTGGAGCCTATCCCAGCTGACTATGGGCGAAAGGTGGGGTACACCCTGGACAAGTCGCCAGGTCATCACAGGGCTGACACATAGACACAGACAACCATTCACACTCACATTCACACCTACGGTCAATTTAGAGTCACCAGTTAACCTAACCTGCATGTCTTTGGACTGTGGGGAAAACCAGAGCACCTGGAGGAAACCCACACAGACACGGGGAGAACATGCAAACTCCACACAGAAAGGCCCCCATCAGCCACTGGGCTCGAACCCAGAACCTTCTTGCTGTGAGGCAACGGTGCTAACCACTACGCCACCGTGCCGCCCCTCAGTTAATGCTCACAATGTTCAAACATCAGAATGGGAAAAATTGTAATCTCAAAGAAAGTGTGACTTTCACTGTGGCATGGGTGTTGGTTTGAGCCAGATGGATTGGTTTCAGCAGCATTTCAGAAACTGCTGATCTCCTGGGTTTTTCACACACAACAGGCTCTAGAGTTTACACAGAATGGTGCGAAAAACAAAAAAAAACATTGAGTGAGTGAGCGACAGTTCTGTGGGTGGAAACAAACGCCTTGTTGATAAGAGAGGTCAGAGGAAAATGGCCAGATTGGTTCGAGCTGCCAGGAAGGATATAGCAACTCTTTACAACCGTGGTGAGCAGAAAAGCATCTCAGCATGCAACAGCAGAAGACCACATTGGGTTTCACTCCTGCAGCCAAGAACAGCAGTCTTAGAATCAAGAACAAGTTCCTATTAAAGTGGCAGGTGAGTGTAAGTTTACAGTTAGGTCCATAAATATTTGGACAGAGACAACATTTTTCTAATTTTGGTTCTGTACATTACCACAATGAATTTTGAACAAAACAATTCAGATGCAGTTGAAGTTCAGACTTTCAGCTTTAATTCAGTGGGTTGAACAAAATGACTGCATAAAAATGTGAGGAACTAAAGCATTTTTTAAACACAACCCCTTCATTTCAGGGGCTCAAAAGTAATTGGACAAATTAAATAATTGTAAATAAAATGTTCATTTCTAATACTTGGTTGAAAACCCTTTGTTGGCAATGACTGCCTGAAGTCTTGAACTCATGGACATCACCAGACGCTGTGTTTCCTCCTTTTTAATGCTCTGCCAGGCCTTTACTGCAGCGGTTTTCAGTTGCTGTTTGTTTGTGGGCCTTTCTGTCTGAAGTTTAGTCTTTAACAAGTGAAATGCATGCTCAATTGGGTTGAGATCAGGTGACTGACTTGGCCATTCAAGAATATTCCACTTCTTTGCTTTAATAAACTCCTGGGTTGCTTTGGCTTTATGTTTTGGGTCATTGTTCATCTGTATTATGAAACGCCGACCAATCAGTTTGGCTGCATTTGGCTGGATTTGAGCACACAGTATGTCTCTGAATACCTCAGAATTCATGCGGCTGCTTCTGTCCTGTGTCACATCATCAATAAACACTAGTGACCCAGTGCCACTGGCAGCCATGCATGCCCAAGCCATCACACTGCCTCCGCCGTGTTTGACAGATGATGTGGTATGCTTTGGATCATGAGCTGTACCACACCTTTGCCATACTTTTTTCTTTCCATCATTCTGGTAGAGGTTGATCTTGGTTTCATCTGTCCAAAGAATGTTCTTCCAGAACTGTGCTGGCTTTTTTAGATGTTTTTTAGCAAAGTCCAATCTAGCCTTTTTATTCTTGAGGCTTATGAGTGGCTTGCACCGTGCAGTGAACCCTCTGTATTTACTTTCATGCAGTCTTCTCTGTATGGTAGATTTGGATATTGATACGCCTACCTCCTGGAGAGTGTTGTTCACTTGGTTGGCTGTTGTGAAGGGGTTTCTCTTCACCATGGAAATTATTCTGCGATCATCCACCACTGTTGTCTTCTGTGGGCGTCCAGGTCTTTTTGCATTGATGAGTTCACCAGTGCTTTCTTTCTTGCTCAGGATGTACCAAACTGTAGATTTTGCCACTCCTAATATTGTAGCAATTTCTCGGATGGTTTTTTTTTCTGTTTTCACAACTTAAGGATGGCTTGTTTCACCTGCATGGAGAGCTCCTTTGACCGCATGTTTTCTTCACAGCAAAATCTTCCAAATGCAAGCACCACACCTCAAATCAACTCCAGGCCTTTTATCTGCTTAATGGAGAATGACATAACGAAGGAATTGCCCACACCTGCCCATAAAATAGCCTTTGAATCTCATCTCATCTCATTATCTCTAGCCGCTTTATCCTTCTACAGGGTCGCAGGCAAGCTGGAGCCCATCCCAGCTGACTACAGGCGAAAGGCGGGGCGCACCCCGGACAAGTCGCCAGGTCATCACAGGGCTGACACATAGACACAGACAACCATTCACACTCACATTCACACCTACGGTCAATTTAGAGTCACCAGTTAACCTAACCTGCATGTCTTTGGACTGTGGGGGAAACCGGAGCACCCGGAGGAAACCCACGCGGACACGGGGAGAACATGCAAACTCCACACAGAAAGGCCCTCGCCGGCCCCGGGGCTCGAACCCAGGACCTTCTTGCTGTGAGGCGACAGCGCTAACCACTACACCACCGTGCCGCCCTAGCCTTTGAATCAATTGTCCAATTACTTTTGGTCCCTTTAAAAACAGAGTGGCACATGTTAAGGAGCTGAAACTCCTAAACCCTTCATCCAATTTTAATGTGGATACCCTCAAATGAAAGCTGAAAGTCTGGACTTTATGTCCATGTCCATTATATAACTATAACTTGAATATGTTTCAGTAAACAGGTAAAAAAAGAAAATTTGTGTCAGTGTCCAAATATATATGGACCTAACTGTATACTCATTTGACCCTCACTGTATTTACTTCATGTAAAAAACATTCTTTTTTAATAGCTCTTTGTTAAGACTTACTTACACACACATAAACTCGGAGCGGTTAGGACTGGGCACGCATGCATGTGAGAAACAGCGGTGTGTTGCTTTGAAAGCAGTGAGAAATTGCTCTGAGTTGTAGATAATTTCATGATGTCCTGCTACTGTTCTCATGTTCTCAGTATGTTTGCGTTTTGTAACAGCCCTGCTTGAATTTACCGTCTTATTTTCAGCCCTTGTAAAAGAGGCCAAGCCTTATTTGAAAATCATTCTGTTACCGCACTAATTTGGAGTGGCTTGGCTTTGTCACCATAATGGCTGACAGGAGACTGTTTTCACGTGCCACGCACCAATAAACCCCAGGGTCAAGTCATACTCAATAAGCAAAGGCAGATCATAGTTTCAGTGAACTCATCAAATCGCATACTTTTTGAATAGATTCACAATAAAATGCTGGAATTGTCCATCCATCCATTACTTGTAGCTGCTTATTCTGTTCTACAGGGTCGCAGGCAAGCTGGAGCCTATCCCAGCTGACTATGGGCGAGAGGCGGGGTACACCCTGGACAAGTCGCCAGGTCATCGCAGGGCTGACACAGAGACAACCAACCATTCACACCTACGGTCAATTTAGAGCCACCAGTTAGCCTAACCTGCATGTCTTTGGACTGAGGGGGAAACCCACGCAGAGACGGGGAGAACATGCAAACTCCACACAGAAAGGCCCTCGCCGGTCACTGGGCTCGAACCCAGGACCTTCTTGCTGTGAGGCTACAGTGGTAACCACTACACCACCCTGCCACCACTGGAATCATCACAGAATCAATTTTACAGTCAGTTATGAAAAGGAAATTCTGTATTTCACCTTTTTGAAGTTAACCGGTGTACTTTAAAATTTGATCTAATTCGAGGTTAAGCTTTAGGCATGTAGTTGTGGTGTATGGAGGGGTAAAAGTGTAGCAATTTATGGTAAACAGAAACAGCGCCCCATGGTGAGTTTACCACCACAAAGACTGTATATGACATGCCTGTGGGTATGCACTCTTTTTCCCTTACACATTTTTCTTAGCCTCTAATGAACAGATTCGGAGAAATCTTCAGTTTGCTTACTATTTTTTTTTCTACAGTTGCTCTTAACAAGGGATAAGGAAGTGTTGGCAGCCAAGAGATGGGAACCAAATTGGCTTTAACTCTTTATGGATTATTCATGGTTTTGACAAGAATTTGTCTCGTCGTCTGGTCGGATCAGCTCTGTCCAATGTGTGTGTGGAGTGATGGAGCTGCCACTGCCTGCTGGATGAAGTGTGATGGATTGTGTTCAGTTGCAGGTCATGGTTTAAAATGGTAGGAAGGCAATAGACCTTTCTTTCAATAACTGTGTCATCTGTATGAGTTGGATTGAATCCAAACAGTCCGTTAAAGAAGATTTCAGGTGAAGGTAAGAAGTCAATAGCTGGCTGTACTTTACACGGATCCAGGTCATTTCATCCAACGACCATTGTGTCCAATGCTTAAGACATTTCGTCCAAAGCCTTTTTCATACACACTATCAATTATTTTATATTTCAGGTATTTGTTTGTTTGAAAAAAAGGAGGAATTTGCAATGGAATTTGACCGAAGCAAAACACATTTTTGCAAAATGAAAATGAAACCGGAAATGATGGGAATCAGCGAGTGCCAACTTCGGACGCATTCGGCTGGGGCCGCTTGTGGGGAGAGATCATTTTTATTAGACCTAATTACATAGAAAACCTATACTCGCACTTCCCAGATATCTTTGGCAAGTGCGAGATATGAGATATGATATCCAGGTATGAAAAAAACATGCATTTTCTCAGTCTTTATATTGGCACACTGATGCCTCTTGATCACGTGCAAGTGAGCCTCATTAACAGCGTGTGTGTGAGAGTCTGCTCGGGTGTGCTCCGGACTGCGCGCACGCTGAGCGGACTCTCGCATGCGTGCTGTTAATGAGGCTCACCTGTACATGATCAAGAAGCATCAGCGTGCCTATATAAAGGCTGAGAAAATGCATGTCCGGTGGGAAGTATTACACCACGTCCATGCGCATTACCGAGCCTTATTCTCCCGTGTAGATTCCCTGTTTATATCTCGATGTCGCACATATAAAATAATTGATAGTGCGTATGAAAAAGGCTTTGGACGAAATGTCTCAACGACTGGACGAAATGTCCTGATCCCCTTTACACTCCAGGCTAGCAAGCTAGTTTGTTTAAATCGATCACCTGGAGCACTTCCTAATGAATGCAACACCAATAAATGTGGAGTAAGTCCTGAACACACTGCTGGCTTTTCTGGGTTCATGTCCCCACACACACTACTGGCTTTTCTGTTTGTCAAAAACATTACTCTGAACAACAAATGTTTAATCTGGCCATTCAAATCGATAGCCCCACAGCATTGGCATTTAAGGCCAGTAAGTTTTTTTTGTTTTGTTTTGTTTTTTTCTTTTTTTTATTGAGCAGCAGATGTTTGTTCTGCCTCTTAAAATGCTCCCCTCATCCTGGCAAATAACGCAAAGCCATTTCTTTCTCACGAGCATTTACATTTACAGCATTTGGCAGACACCCTTATCCAGAGCCACTTACAGGAGTGCTTTGAAGTCTCTATCAATGAATGCATCCTGATAGTGGTTCACTAGGTCAGAGTAACGGTCTACAATCCTGTCGGGGAAGTAAAATTGTTATATAAATTCATGCACTGCCTAAAAACGGACCTCCTGATGAGTGTATGAGCAAAATATTTGCAAGGACACCAAATCAACCTGAAGAGAATCATAATATTATTGCATATTAGGGCTGCACGATTCTGGAAAAAAATGTGAATCACGATTTTTTTTGCTTAGAATTGAGATCACGATTCTTTGGCACGATTTTTTTATACAAAAATGTTTATTGCACTGTTTATAACATCTGCATTGCTGAGGTTATTTATTTTTTATTTGTCTTTTATTTTTTTATCTTTTTATTTATCCTGTTTGTTTTATTAATTTTAAAGGCCTAGTTATTCTGCTTAATTTATTTTTGTCTATATCCATGTATTTTCTTCATCTGTTATCCTGATTTTTGTGGATTTGTTAGATTGTACCTGTTTTATATCTCATCTCATCTCATTATCTCTAGCCGCTTTATCCTGTTCTACAGGGTCGCAGGCAAGCTGGAGTCTATCCCAGCTGACTACAGGCGAAAGGCGGGGTACACCCTGGACAAGTCGCCAGGTCATCACAGGGCTGACACATAGACACAGACAACCATTCACACTCATATTCACACCTACGGTCAATTAAGGTGGTGTTTACATTAGACCGTATCCGTATCATTTTCGTTGCGGATGCACTGCCCGTGCACATTAAAACGCCGGGAAATGACTCCACAGGCGGAACAATTTGAATCCGCCAGGGCCCACGTATTCAACCCAGTACATATCTGATCCAGTGCTGTGTAAACATTGAGGAACGAGGATACGCAGTGCTGAGCTCTAGCTGACGTCGTCATTGGACAACGTCACTGTGACATCCACCTTCCTGATTCGCTGGCGTTGGTCATGCCACGTTGGTCATGTGACGTGACTGCTGAAAAACGGTGCGGACTTCACTTCCTGCTATTTGTCGACGGAAATACAGCATGGAAAACAACATGGACAACGACGGTCGCATTCAATGTTACGTTTAGTAACAATTGGACCTCGTCGTCCGTCCATGAAAAAATGGTCTTTAGGCTTGCCATCCTTCCACTTGCAAGTGGTGAGTGACTTGTGCATGCCCGATATGCACTGGGATCATGTGACGTGCCATCTAATTAGTCATGTGATTAGCGTATCCGTGTATTGGCATTGCTGTGTGCACGGGGAACAGTTTTGTTGTGGGCACAGAAATTTTGTGTGTGTACGCGAATCGTTTTAAAAACGTTAATCTGATGATCCGCTGATTCGAAATAATGTAAACAGGGCCTTAGAGTCACCAGTTAACCTAACCTGCATGTCTTTGGACTGTGGGGGAAACCGGAGCACCCGGAGGAAACCCACGCGGACATGGGGAGAACATGCCAACTCCGCACAGAAAGGCCCTCGCCGGCCACGGGGCTCGAACCCGGACCTTCTTGCTGTAAGGTGAAAGCGCTAACCACTACACCACCATGCCGCCCCGTTTTATATACTTCAATTTAAAAAAAAAAGTTAGGCTACGATGCATGGCTGAATGTAACATGAGAAGAGAAAATGGAGAATGGATTGTGTCATTCTTATTTACTAGTTTATGAGTTCAGTTTCGGCACTACATTACACACATTCATATTAGTCTTAAAGTTACATCGACATTTTTTTAAAATAATACTTAATGAGATTAATGTTTATTGTTAATGATTAATTTAGGCCAATGATCGATTTTGGTTGTTTAAAATACCTAAGGGGTACTGGGTAAACTAGGTCTATGGTGCGAAATATTTATAAACATCTGATAAAAACCCGCTGAACTAACGTCAAACACGCCCAATTTTTGTCAACCAGCCCAAGCCATTTTTTGCCCGCAAAGTAGAATTCAAAACCCCCCAATTGGGCGGGAAACCGCCCAATCTGGCAACACTGGTTTCCACACACTCAACTGCAGGCAGGCTTCCTCCACTGACTGAATCACGTGTTGTAAAGACGCTTTACCATAGGTCAAGGGAGGAGTCAGCGGCAGTGCTGTCTTTAGGGGCGCTTGAAAAAATCCGGGAAGAAACAGGAGCATTTGTTTGTGATGCCGCTCGTGAAATAAAATGCTTAAGAATCGTTGTGTTTCGAAATGAGATCACGTGTATGTGTGAATCGAGATCGCGATTTTTTAACGATTTATCGTGCAGCCCAATTGCATATGAACCATCGAATTGTATCATGTCATGTATTTCATGTCAATAAATTGCTGCATTGTCTTGTGACAGTGAGACCAATAATGAGATACACATCACAGTTATGAATGCATATTTCTTCCTTTCTTTGACACCGCATGCCATGCACCAGAAACAACACCACAACTTTATTATAGTGTGACTCTGCTGGGTGCCTGGTGGACAGCAGTGAACCAGCACTTTCACTTTACATCAGTACTATATAGTTATGAGCGAATATCAAACTTGACATGTCAAACAGTTGTCTGGTTGCGCAGCACCATTAGGACCCATTACCATGCACATGTTCCAAATTACAGCACAATCACAGCACATCCATATAAGGGCTCTCAGTAGCACACAGACTTCATGAAATCCTTGTATTTTTCTCACTTTTCTGATTTTGACCCCATTTGTGTTTTTGGACTGCGAGTACTTTACTACCTCTGATATCCTGTCTGTGCCTCACTTGACCACTGCCTGTTTTTCGACTCTGCCTTTGTCTACATTTTGGATCTGTTAGCTAGTGTGTTTTTGATAAAACTCTTCCTGCGATTACATCTGTCTACCGCCATTACATGACAAACTTTCAACTGTCCAGCAAGCTAGTGCATTAATAAAACTGTTTCAATGAGTTTTATATGAAACTGTCATGAATATTTTTGGTAAAATGTGTTAGTAAATAATCCCATGCTTTTTTTTAAAAAGCAAATTAAAAATAAGTGCTGGGTAAAAACCCATCTACTTTATGTAAATAAAGATACAGATTTTGTTGTGGGCGGCACAGTGGTGTAGTGGTAAGCGCTGTCGCCTCACAGCAAGAAGGTCTGGGTTCGAGCCTGTGCAGAGTTTGCATGTTCTCCCCGTGTCCGCATGGGTTTCCTCCAGTTTCCCCCACAGTCCAAAGACATGCAGGTTAGGTTAACTGGTGACTCTAAATTGACAGTAGGTGTGAATGGTTGTCTGTGTCTATGTGTCAGCCCTGTGATGACCTGGCGACTTGTCCAGGGTGTACCCCGCCTTTCGCCCGTAGTCAGCTGGGATAGGCTCCAGCTTGCCTGCGACCCTGTAGAACAGGATAAAGCAGCTAGAGATAATGAGATGAGATGAGAAGATACAGATTTCGTTGTGGGCGGCACGGTGGTGTAGTGGTTAGCGCTGTCGCCTCACAGCAAGAAGGTCCGGGTTTGAGCCTGTGCAGAGTTTGCATGTTCTCCCCGTGTCCGCAAGGGTTTCCTCCGGTTTCCCCCACAGTCCAAAGACATGCAGGTTAGGTTAACTGGTGACTCTAAATTGACCGTAGGTGTGAATGTGAGTGTGAATGGTTGTCTGTGTCTATGTGTCAGCCCTGTGATAACCTGGCGACTTGTCCAGGGTGTACCCTGCCTTTCGCCCGTAGTCAGCTGGGATAGGCTCCAGCTTGCCTGTGACCCTGTAGAACAGGATAAAGCGGCTAGAGATAATGAGATGAGATGAGATTTCGTTGTCCGGTGGTCAGTGTTTATGAGCAACATTGCCTTGCACTTACTACAATCAGGTTCCCTGTGGTGGTACACAGATGACATTCGTTCGTATGTACGGAGTGGACGTCGTACAGTCAAAACCCATCAAAAATCAGGTCGATGCATTACCATATTCTCTTAAATATGGGGCCCGGTTCTGCTATCAAAACTGATAGTGCTATTTCTCATCATACAGAAGTCAAACACTCAAATGCAAATCCTGTGCACATCTGCACATTGATGTTCCTGTAGCTGCTCCAACTAGACCCCGAAGCCGCCGCCAGGCGCCGCTAAAACCGCCATTTAGAATTTGAGCCGCCGCCAGCCAATAATTTTGTAAGCCAATTTGAGCCGCTATCTAATAAAATTTGGCTGAGCCACTAAGAATTGTGTACATCAAATAATGGGTTTATCCACATCATGAGCTATAAGAAAAGTGACACAAACATGATCAACTGTACACACTAGTAGTAACACAATAGAGACGTATAGGCATACACTGTAGAGATTTAGAACTGATATCACAGCACAGAGAGCCACCACAAGCTTGCCGTTGTGACTACCTGTCTGGCTTCCCGCCCCTCACACCGTTACCACGATACACTGGGGAACCCGGGAACCCACCCAGAGCATCAATCGACTCCGATATCGACGAGATGGCTGCATTCTTTGCCGCTGCTGAGGGAAAGTGTAAAGGTATTTTTTTTTGTTTGTTTGTTTGTTTGTTTCACATACTTCGAGATTGATAAAAAAAAAAGTACTCCACCACTCTACTTTCATCATAGTAAGATAGCTGCCAGTCCTTCACTGGTCATTGCTAGTGAGAGTAGATAGCTAGATGCCTTCCTTGAACAATCCAGATTAGCTTATTATTAGCATTGAACTACAATCTTGCTAGATTTATATTTACAATGAAGTAAGAGACCAGGGGACCTGTGGTAATTTGCTATTTATTCCCCCCATTTGTTTGATCCGTTCGCCCGGATATATGCCACACACTGACGTCCAGTATCAGCCATTTGTAGCCATAAACATTTTGGTGGCTGCAGCAGCCATTAATGTTTTGGCTGAGTCAGCTAGCCAGCCAATAATTTCATCAGCCAGCCATTATCCTGAAAACAAACGGCTTCGGGGTCTAGCTCCAACTTATACATCATTTCTATACTAACAGCTCATTCACAGCGACTTCAATCAACTTCTGGGTGGGAACAGTAACTCCCTTTTGTGCTGCGCTGCATTTTATTACTCATTTTCTTATAACCTAATATTAATATGAAACTGACATGAATATATTCTGTAAAATGTGTTAGTAAATAAATCACACACTATTTAAAAAATGTAATAGTAAAAAAAAAGAAATAAATAAGTAAATAATCTCACACTTTTTTCTTAATTGACTTAATATTGCTCTTTTCTGAAACATCACCTACTGAAATTGTTTAGTTTCTATTCGAAAAAAGTACCTGTGATGGAACAGTAGACAATTTGCGGAGCTGCTTTGCTCATATCCTTATAGCCGAGTCCCATCTCATCCAGTTTACCAGGAAGATAGTTTTCCACCAGTATATCACAACTTCTGGCAAGCTGAAATATTCAACGCAACAAAAAATACAAAATAAGACAGCCTGTACGTGTCCATCACTGTGTATAGGATAATACTAATTTAATTCATTAAATAATCATGTAATATGAGAATGAACCTTTAGTAGTGTCAAACATTTACCTCCGTTATCAGTTTAGTTCCCTTCGGATCTTTAAGATTAACAGCAATGCTCTAGAAGAAATATATAACAAGTTTTGTGTAAAAAAACGTTAATATGATAATTTCATTAAACAGTGTGAATTTGTGAAGTGGACACCTGGCCATAACACTCATACGTCCTTGTTGGACACCCCATTCCAGATTTAGCCCCCACTGTGCTCTTATAATGATCTCAAGTCTTCTGAGAAGGCTTTCCACTAGATTTTGAGGTGTGGCTGTGGGGATTTGTGTTCATTTAACGACAAGCGCATTAGTGAGATCAGGCCCTGAGGAGGATCTGAGGTGCAGTTCATCCCAAAGGTATTCAGTGGGGTTGAGATCAAGGCTTTGTACAGGACACTCGAGTTCTTCCAGTCCAACCTTCACAAATCATGTCTTCATGGAGCTTGCTTTGTGCACAGGGGCATTGTTGCGCTGGAACAGGTTTGGACCTCTTAGTTCTGGTGAAGGGAAATGAATACTGTTCCAACTTACAAAGACATTCTGTACAATTGTATGCTTCCAAATTTGTGGCAACAGTTTGGGAAAGAACGGCATATGGGTGTAATGGGCAGGTGTCCACATACTTTTGGCTGTATACTGGAGCATATTCATATATCCATCGACAATATCTGCATATTAAGATGACCTTTTTATTCCTGTTCACACTCAGGAAATAAGCGCTTTCTTCACGTACAAAAGGAGGTCCCCACGCTCTTGTGTCATCTCCTGGCCCTATCACACACACACACACACACACACACACACACACACACACACACACACACACACACAAGCAAACACACTTAGAGATGCACTGATGAGACACAGATTATTGCTTCTGGACCAATACCGTTCTGATTGGATTAAGTGTATTTTGATCACTGACATTTTTATACATACATACATACATACATACATACATACATGCATACATACATACATACATAAGGCATATCGGATGCTCGCTGGCTGTGCTGTGAAAATTGTCCATGTAAAAGCTCATCTAAGTTTCCAAACCTGTCATTGCTTAACTCTTGAATCTTTTTTGTCATGAATACTATCATTAAAAGGCTTAAATTTATTTGGAAAGTAGAGATTATATCTCGTTAAGATTTGCTCAGTACTTTGGGAGTAACGGCAGGCTGAAGTCAGTACAACAGAGTAAAAACTCTGTTCGCGGGATGTCAGGAAACTGCCAGTGCTTTTCTTTTTGAGTCACAGGAAAGTGGTCAGGCTCTCTCTCTCTCTCTCTCCTGATCGGTTTCCGACTGGAATACTCATGAATATCAATCAGATAACTTTTATAGGGATGTTCTCTTGCTCTCACTGTTTCTGATGAAGGATTCAGCAAAATTTTCCATCGGCTAGTTTTGATGTTATGATTCACGGGAGACTGTGAAGTGAGTTTCCATAGCTTTACCTACTTATTTTTTTTTTCAAATCAAACTGATTCATGGGGCGGCACGGTGGTGTAGTGGTTAGCGCTGTCGCCTCACAGCAAGAAGGTCCTGGGTTCAAGCCCCGGGGCCGGCGAGGGCCTTTCTGTGCGGAGTTTGCATGTTCTCCCCGTGTCCGCGTGGGTTTCCTCCGGGTGCTCCGGTTTCCCCCACAGTCCAAAGACATGCAGGTTAGGTTAACTGGTGACTCTAAATTGACCGTAGGTGTGAATGGTTGTCTGTGTCTATGTGTCAGCCCTGTGATGACCTGGCGACTTGTCCAGGGTGTACCCCGCCTTTCGCCCATAGTCAGCTGGGATAGGCTCCAGCTTGCCTGCGACCCTGTAGAACAGGATAAAGTGGCTACAGATAATGAGAATGAGAAACTGATTCATGTAAATAAATAACTATTTTAGAATATAACTGTAGTTGTTTTGATGAAAAATATTGAGAACTTAGTGGTCGGAATGAGATTTAAAAAACCGGAAGTCAGAAACGCGAGTGTCAATTTCAATTCAGTTAATGTGAATTGTTTATTGGAGGTGGATCAGACAGTTATTTTGAGGTTAGCCTTGAAAGCTGTGAACATTATAATTTATATTCTTTCATATAAACACTAGTAGGCCCTACTTTTGAGAAATGCAAAGGCCTACAGAGCACAAAGAGGGGATTAGAAATATTCTTTTATTACCTTTTTATTGAGTGTACCGATTTAATGTTTTACCTAATTAGCATAATTAATACTAATCAAATACTAATTTGCATAATAGGTTTTTTTTTTACTTTTCCTATTTTGGATTCAGTATACAACCATCTATGTGCCTGCCAATTTCCATATAAATATCTTGAAAAATAAAAAAGTTATTAAGAAAAAAAACATTTGATCTCATTGGTTAATGAGGCCCATTTTAGACCATGTGATCCTCATACAGATGACAGCAGTTTTCTAAAAATTAAGCTGTTTCTTCAATCTTTGATTTGTAATATCCCAAGAACAGATAAACATTTTAATTCTATAAAAAGTATGTTGTTCTGCATTCAATTCTGAATTCAGTGAGACCAGTTTCAAACAATTTGGACTGAATTTGAATTTTCACTTGATATGCCTACGTACGGTACTGTACATACACACATTTTCCTCACAGGGCTAAAAGTAGTGCGAATACGTGGGAATATTTAATACCCACCAAGATGATGGTGAAATCATTATACAGAGGCGGTCTGACTAAACAGAGTTTAGATTGCCTATTTGTTTATACTGAGCAGTAATTATACAGTAATTATGTTTTACATTTATCAGAAATTAATTTTATTACAATAGTCTTGTACAGGCACAAAACATAGTCACCTTTTTGATTAGCCTGGCTTTCTTAAGGGTCATTCCTGTTGTAAAGCACTTATCAAAATCACTGAGGACTGGCGCTCTTCCCTTAATCGGAAGCAATATGTTGCAGCCACCACCATCGATCTTAGCAAAGCCTTGGAGTCTATCAATCATGGATTACTTACTGCCAAGCTATGGGCGTATGGTCTGGGTGATAACTCTGCTAAACTTATTGAATCATATCTCCATCATCGTCTTCAAAGAGTCAAGTTAAATGGCAATTTTTCGGACTGAAGAATTGTTAAAATTGGGATGCCTCAGGGTAGCCTGTTGGGTCCTCTTTTGTTCAATATCTTCATTAATGATATGAACTTTTTTTTGCACTAGTCTGCGCTGCTGAGGATCAGCACACCCAGGCTCCCACCTTTGTCTGCCACCAGGCTCACAATGCATCCGACCCCGGTGCCTGTCCTTGCGGGTGGTGAGCCCATATGGCGGCAGCTCCATGTAATTTCTTTGGGCTGTGCTTCGGGTTGGGAGTGAGTTGCTGCCCCAAGTGAAGGAGTTCAAGTATCTCGGGGTCTTGTTCACGAGTGATAGTAAAATGGAGCGCGAGATGGACAGGCAGATTGGAGCAGTGTCAGCAGTAATGCAGGCGTTGTACCAGACTGTCGTGGTGAAGAGGGAGCTGAGCTGGAAGGCAAAGCTTTCGATTTACCAGTCAATCTACATTCCGACCCTCACCTATGGTCATGAGCTTTGGGTAGTGACCGAAAGGATGAGATCATGGATGCAAGCGGCTGAAATGAGCTTTCTGTGTAGGGTGGCTGGGCTCACCCTTAAAGATAGGGTGAGGAGCTCAGACATCCGGAGGGATCTCGGAGTAGAGCCGCTGCTCCTTCATGTTGAAAGGAGTCAGCTGAAGTGGTTCAGGCATCTGATTAGGATGCCTCCTGGGCACCTTCCTTTGGAGGTTTTCTGGCCATGTCCGACTGGGAGGAGACCTCGGGGTAGACCCAAAACATGCTGGAGAGATTATACATCTCATCTGGCCTTGGGAGTGCCTTGGGATCCCCCAGGAGGAACTGGAAAGCGTTGGTGGGGAGAGGGATGCCTGGAATACCCTGCTTAGCCTGCTGCCACCACAACCCGACTTTGGATAAGCGGAAGAAAATGGATGAATGGATGAACTTTTTTTTTTTTTTGCAATAACTCATCCCTCAGAGTTTATGTTGATGATATTACTCTTTACTCCAGTGATTCATCTCTCAACCTTTTGGAGATCAGGATCAACCAATATCTCGTTTCAATTACTGATTGTCCCTCTCTTAATTATCTATCTATCAATTATTCAAAGACAAAGGCCATCACCTTTGGTAACGCCGATACCATCCCGACTTTCACTCTCAAGAACAAGGCTATTGAACAGAAAGACAGTTTGGAACTACTTGGCGTTATTATTAACAGAACCTTGTCTATGAGTCTTCATATTAAGAACACAATTAAAGTATACGCTAAACTTTCAGCTATCAACCGAATAAAAAATGTGATCTCCATCAACACTGCTGTGAAGCTATAGAAGAGCTTACCACATTTCGAATACTGTAGTCCATTACTACTGGGTATTACGAATGGTCTCCGTGATAAACTTAAGAAAGCCAATTGTTTTGGTCAAAGATCTATTTTCAAACTGACTTATGACTGTTCATATAAAGATGCTTTAGACATGTTCAATCTACAGACACTTGAACGCCGATGGTCATGCCATTCCTTGTCCTTGGTTTATCAAGCCTTAGTCTCTATCTGTGGTCCGGACTACATAAAGGAACTCTTTTCAAATACAACAAAGCCGTTATAATTTAAGAGGAGGTAACCTCAGACTAGCACAACCAACATCGAACAGCAAATGGACTCAGAGTCACAGATCTGGTGACTTTTATGTGGAAAAATCTCCCTACAGAACTAAGACATCTTGAGTCTCTAATCAAGTTTAAAAGGGCCATAAAGAAAACGAAATCATACAAATCATACTAGTGGCACACTGTGCAAATGTAATATTTGTGATCAATAGAGTTAAATTGTATTTAGTTATATTCTCGACTTAACAACATTTTAAATTTCATATTATGTCTCATATAAGACCTCCTTGATATAATGATAATAGATAAATATCAAATATATATATCATAGTTTAATGCTTTTTTATATTTTTCATTTAGATCTTGTATTAGTTCGAATGTATTTGTTACGAGTCTTTGACTCGTACATATCGATGATAAATAAAGTCATGATTGATTGATTGATTGATTAGCCAAATTAATGAATCAATGTGACATACGCAGCTTTATCAAGCTTTAACTAAATTAAAGGTAAACGGCCTTTCAGATTTTTCAAGTTTAGGTCATAAACACCCAATTATTTTTGATTAGTGGACCGAAAGCTACTGAATTTGAATCACAGACTTCCAGTTTTATTAAGTTTTTTGAAATAGAACAATTAATGAATTTAAGGCCACATGGCCCTAAATGCTCCACTATTTTTTCCTGCTTCACCATGACCCAATTCAAGATACTACATCATACATCACATGGTGGGCTTTCCCTGTTCACGCAAGGCATTGTGGGATACAAATTTGAAACAGGAGAGAAAAATGGAGGACGTGAGTGTGCGAAAGATATGTGAAAGACTGACTATGGTAACAGAAAGCAAGAA
Organism: Neoarius graeffei; assembly: GCF_027579695.1. Taxonomy (NCBI): domain Eukaryota; kingdom Metazoa; phylum Chordata; class Actinopteri; order Siluriformes; family Ariidae; genus Neoarius; species Neoarius graeffei. The sequence goes on from NC_083573.1 coordinate 89,226,419, forward strand.
GAAAAGACATTATGTTGTATACGAAGGAAAGGAAACGCAGGACCAAACCAAATCGGCGGTCAGCGAGGACCTCGGTGTGATCAGCTGTTCGTTTAGCGACAAAATTATGGAATTGTCAGTGCACGGTCAAAGGTAAACCTGCGCATGCGCACACACACAGACTTCCTCTGTCTGCCTGACTGCGAGAAGCGAGCGATTTCATGCACATTATTTGCTCGGGAATCCCCTCAATTTAAATAACTTCCCAGACACAGAATGGCCTGATATTTTGTGAGATATTACAGAAATAAACATCTCACAATGACAGAATTTCAGAGGGAACTAAATTTCACCGGTTTTATGAAATTGAAAGGCCGTCTAATTAATTTGATGTCCAACTCTCCAGTGCCTTTCAGTTATTGTCGACAAATCCATTTTATGGCTTTGTACCTGTAGGATTTATTCTGAGTGTAACAAGAAATCTCAAGGCCACAGTTTTTTTTTAAAATTATAAATAAAAATAGACATAATAGTGATATCATATATAAACATTCATCTGAAAGGAACTGCAAGAAAAGGATCACAGTTGGACATGATGGATGTCTTTTGTCATATGTTTTAAAGAGGTGCACCACATACTGCATTCCTCACACGACCTCTGCATGGCAGATGCCTGGTCAGGTGCTGATGTCCGAATGCACATGAATGTTTTCTAGAGCTGCTGCTACAGAAAAGTGCAGAGATCTAGAGAAGGCCAATACCAACATGCATTTACAGATAAATTACAGAAACTTCCAATTTTATTAGGACGCTCATCTGAAACTCATACAAACTATTTAATGTACTTTACACACGGCGTCACAAGCTTTTAACTCACCTGGTCGCTCTACTTTGATGACCTCTGCCCCCAAATCCCCCAGGATCATTGTGGCAAAAGGACCAGCCAGGACTCTGCGATGGACAAAACACACTTTTCAGCCAACGCTACCTCATTTTCAGGAGAATTTCACCCAACAACTTTGATTTTCTGTCTTACCTGGTGAGGTCTAAGACTCTAATGCCATCTAGTGGTTTAATCTGCTTTATACCTAAAGATTTAAAGACAGAAAAACAATCAGTTCATGAATAATTACATCATCATCATCATCATCATGTTTGGTTGTTTGGGCCTGTAATGACTGCAAGTGTCCTGCTACTGTACTGAGGATTAAAACATAAAATGCCAGAAACAAACAGAATCTGAATCAGAATCCACTTTATTGGCAAATTACACACATGCATTTGTTTTGGACAGGACAATACATTGTATTGTCATTGACATGGAGAACCAAATCCGTGACATAAATGTCACTCATGAGGAAAATGATGAATTGTTTTGATAAATTTGGGTACTTTTTGTTTGTGAATGTGTCAATATAATAAAAAGAAAATCATACACTGACTTGAAGATATGAAGTTTATCTTATCGGGTTGAAAAACTCATATTTTTCATACGAAATACATCGCGAATCTGAGTGACATAGTTAAATAGTATTGGCTGGCATTGAGTGGTATATCAGATATATTCCATTCAGCTAGCATGATACTGAACGAGTCGAAGACGAGTAGCTAAATGGAATATATCTAATATCTCATCTCATTATCTCTAGCCGCTTTATCCTGTTCTACAGGGTCGCAGGCAAGCTGGAGCCTATCCCAGCTGACTACGGGCGAAAGGCGGGGTACGCCCTGGACAAGTCACCAGGTCATCACAGGGCTGACACATAGACACAGACAACCATTCACACTCACATTCACACCTACGGTCAATTTAGAGTCACCAGTTAACCTAACCTGCATGTCTTTGGACTGTGGGGGAAACCGGAGCACCCGGAGGAAACCCACGCGGACATGGGGAGAACACGTAAACTCCACACAGAAAGGCCCTCGCCGGCCACAGGGCTCGAACCCGGACCTTCTTGCTGTGAGGCGACAGCGCTAACCACTACACCACTGTGCTACCCACCATTATTATTATTATTATTATTATTATACATACATACATACATACAGGGTGCGATTTGCTGGGGGGGATGGGGGATCATCCCCCCCTCTGGTTTTTATCTCTGCTGAAAAAAAATACTCAGGGACAACCCCGTCAATAAAACAAACAAACCAAAAAAAAAGTTGACATGACAGGCATGTTGTGACACAGTTTTCTATGGTCTACATTGCACTCACTTTCAAAATGACCCGAAGTGGCAGCTTTGATGTTCACGAACGTCCCCAGCAAACAGATACATTGTAGATAATAACAATATCTTTGCGTTCTATGCAGGGATGCAAACAGCGTGCCTTTTGGCGGATGCCGCCTTTTTCACGGCAGATTTTTTTTTTTTAGGGGGGGCGTTGGAGTGTCTGATTATAGTTTCAAAGTAAATTCTGTATTAAAATTACTAAATAAGCAAATCCATTACAGTCCATGAAACAGGAAGTATAAGGATGAGAAAAAAAACAGTTTAAATCGGAAAGCTGCGCACAATGTAAACTGCGCCATCAGAGCAAACTGTTCATTTAGTATTCATGTATTTTAGTGATTTTTGAGTCACTGTCCATTTAATCCGGAGGGAGAGAAACATCACAGCAACACGACAAGCAATGCGAACTTTGTTGTGTTAGTGTTCGTGTATTTAGTCAGAGAGATAGGAAGATGAATTTACTATCTCTGGTTTAGTGTTCGTTTTCATTTAGTGTGTTATTCATTTGATATCATCGGATGTTATTAAGCTGTTAGCCTATTGTTACCTTAATTTTGTGACTTTTCATGATTAAAAAAAAAAAATCCCCCCTTCTGGTTTTTTGACAAATCGCACCCTGCATACATACATACATACACACACTCTTTTCCAGTTTTTCGATGTCTGTTGGTATGTTTTTCTCTTGTAAACAGAGGGAAACCGTCAGGGCCTTCTAGACCTTCAGAGAAGCCCAAACATATCAGCATTTCAAATGTTATATTAAATTTCTTTCATTTTTTTAACTGGTTTCATTTTGTCATAATTTCATGATAATTATTCTCTTCTAATTTGGCCTCATTTTCTATCAAACGTGCTTCAGAAATGAAAGGGTTACTGTCCTGAAGACATTAAAATCGATTTATCCAATTAGATTTTTTTGTTTGTTGTCTCTAGGCTGAGAAGAGTGGAGAGCTGCTCACTCATTGGCTAGGACTTCATTGTCAGGACAGAAGGCCATGGCAGTGTATGTTTATGCAGGAAGTGACGAATTAACCAATCAGATTTTGATTTATAGTGTGAGGCACCAAAAATGTATCCCCCTCAACTTTCTTGAAGGCCAACGCTAGCTTAACCACAATTCGGCGCAGTCAACGCAGCAGTGAAGTCACCTTCCAGCCAGTGTAGCATTCATCAGTAGTGTTAGCGAATGCTTCTAAAGCAGTCAAGCGATTGCTATTGAGAGCAAGTAGCACAGGCTAATGACCGAGAAACTAAGATTTCTGTCTCCAGACTCTTCTTCCACGCTTGCACGCTCACTACAGTATTTTTCACTCAGACTTACAGTGGCATGGACAAGTTTGGGCACCCTTACTGAAAATGTTGGTTACTGTGAATAGTTAAGTGAGCAGAAGATGAACTGATCACCAAAAGGCATAAAGGTAAAGACGACACATTTCTTTTCAGCGTTTTCTGCAAGATTTGCGTATTATTTTTGTTTTGTAGAATTGGAGAGTGAAAAAAGAAAAGGAAGTTTGGGCACCCCAATACATTTGAGTTCTCAGGTAACTTTTACCAAGGTTCCAGACCTTAATTAGCTTATTGAGCTGTGGCTTGTTCAAATTCTTCGTTAGGAAAGGTCAGATGATGCAGATTTCAAAGCTGTATAAATTATCTGACTCCTCAAATTTGTCCCTAAAATCAACAGCATCTGACATGTCATCCTCACAGTTCCCCCCCCAACACACACACACACACACATCTCATCGTTCATTAACACACTGAACTCAGGGACCACACATCTCACTTTACCTCGCTCGCTCATTTGCACTATTCCGCACTACCTCACCTTAACAGCTGCTACACTGTAAAAAATGTCCGTAGAATTAACAGTGAATTTATGTAAAATCATGACATAAAAAAACTGTAAATACAAAAACAATGAAGCAGTGTGTAATTTACATCAATATACTGTAAAACTCCTAACCAAATACCACTGTTAATTTAACAGTAAGAATATGTTGAATTGATCATATTTTTTTGTAGAATTTACAAATTGTTGTAGTTTAAACACAGACAAACTGTAATACTAAAACAGAATGTGATAGTTAAAATTACATCATTGCCCTGTTAAAAAAATTAAAAAATGCCCACCATCGTGGCTCAGTCGACTAAGGCGTCATACCATGAATCCGGGGACACGGGTTCGATTCCGACCTGAGGTCATTTCCCAATCCCTCTCTGTCTCCAGCTCATTTCCTGTCTCTGCACTGTCCTATCCAATAAAGGTGAAAAAAGCCCCCAAAAAATTCTAAAAAATATATATATATATCTGTCTAATAGATCGTTGCTTGTAACCATCATTTTGAATCATTGTTTATTGTACAATGAATATCCGTAAAATTAACAGTTATGTATTGATTATTGTACATTGAATACCTGTAAAATTGAACATTTTCAAACTGTTGTTTATACAAGTGTTGATATACCTTACCGTAAAGCCATATACACTGTCACTGTATTTTTTACGGTGAAAAAATGGCAACCACAGCTGCCAGTTTTTCACTGTAAATTTGACAAGATTTTTTTTTACAGTGTAGTTTGTTTATTCTGCTTATTTCATGTTTCCCTGCTATACCTCAAGTGCCCTTGACTGTTTGGTTATTTGTACCAATTTGTGTGTGTGTGTGTGTGTGTGTGTGTGTGTGTGTGTGTTTAGTCTAGTTAATATCTAGAGTGTTTATACTGTTTATTTTGTCTGTTTGAGTGTTTAGTCTGTCTTGTTCTTATCTAGTGTTTATGCTGTTTATTTATTCTGTTTATATTGTTTGTGTTTAGTCTGTCTAGTTCCTATCTAGAGTGTTTATACTGTTTATATTGTTTGTTTTTTCAATTATTCTATTTTTATTCTATTTTTATTTATTGCATTGCCAGTTTGCACCGTGGGTCAGAGAGGACTGATATTTCATCTGTGCTGTATGTCGAGCATGTATAGCATATTTGACAATAAAAATGACTTGACTTGACTCCTCTAAGCAACTCCCTCACATTCTGAATAATAAAATAATTGATGCTCACAAAGCAAGAGAAGTCTACAAGAACGTAGCAAAGTGTTTTCAGGTAGCTGTTTCCTCAGATTGTAATGTAATTAAAAAATGGCAGTTAACAGAAACAGTGGAGATCAAGGTGAGGCCTGGAAGATGAAGAAAACTTTCTGAAAGAACTGCTCGTTGGATTGCTAGAAAGGCAAATAAAAACCCCTGTTTGACTGCAAAAGACCTTCAGAAAGATTTAGCAGACCCTGGAGTGGTGGTGCACGGTTCTACTATGCAGCGACACCTGAACAATATGACCTTCATGGGAGAGTCATCAGAAGAAAACCTTTCCTGCATCCGAGCCACAAAATTCAGCGTCTGAAGTTTGCAAATGAAATACAGTTAGGTCCATATATATTTGGACACTGACACAAATTTTGTTTTTTTTAACCTGTTTACTGAAACATATTCATGTTATAGTTATATAATGGACATGGACATAAAGTCCAGATTTTCAGCTTTCATTTGAGGGTATCCACATTAAAATTGGATGAAGGGTTTAAGAGTTTCAGCTCCTTAACATGTGCCACCCTGTTTTTAAAGGGACCAAAAATAATTGGACAATTGACTCAAAGGCTATTTCATGGGCAGGCGTGGGAAATTCCTTCGTTATGTCATTCTCAATTAAGCAGATAAAAGGCCTGGAGTTGATTTGAGGTGTGGTGCTTGCATTTGGAAGATTTTGCTGTGAAGAAAACATGCGGTCAAAGGAGCTCTCCATGCAGGTGAAACAAGCCATCCTTAAGCTGCGAAAACAAACAAAAAAAAAAAACATCCGAGAAATTGCTACAATATTAGGAGTGGCAAAATCTACAGTTTGGTACATCCTGAGAAAGAAAGAAAGCACTGGTGAACTCATCAATGCAAAAAGACCTGGACGCCCACAGAAGACAACAGTGGTGGATGATCACAGAATAATTTCCATGGTGAAGAGAAACCCCTTCACAACAGCCAACCAAGTGAACAACACTCTCCAGGAGGTAGGCGTATCAATATCCAAATCTACCATAAAGAGAAGACTGCATGAAAGTAAATACAGAGGGTTCACTGCACGGTGCAAGCCACTCATAAGTCTCAAGAATAAAAAGGCTAGATTGGGCTTTGCTAAAAAACATCTAAAAAAGCCAGCACAGTTCTGGAAGAACATTCTTTGGACAGACGAAACCAAGATCAACCTCTACCAGAATGATGGAAAGAAAAAAGTATGGCGAAGGCGTGGTACAGCTCATGATCCAAAGCATACCACATCATCTGTAAAACACGGCGGAGGCAGTGTGATGGCTTGGGCATGCATGGCTGCTAGTGGCACTGGGTCACTAGTGTTTATTGATGATGTGATACAGGACAGAAGCAGCCGGATGAATTCTGAGGTATTCAGAGACGTACTGTGTGCTCAAATGCAGCCAAACTGATTGGTCGGTGTTTCATAATACAGATGGACAATGACCCAAAACATAAAGCCAAAGCAACCCAGGAGTTTATTAAAGCAAAGAAGTGGAATATTCTTGAATGGCCAAGTCAGTCACCTGATCTCAACCCAATTGAGCATGCATTTCACTTGTTAAAGACTAAACTTCAGACAGAAAGGCCCACAAACAAACAGCAACTGAAAACCAGTGCAGTAAAGGCCTGGCAGAGCATTAAAAAGGAGGAACCACAGCGTCTGGTGATGTCCATGAGTTCAAGACTTCAGGCAGTCATTGCCAACAAAGGGTTTTCAACCAAGTATTAGAAATGAACATTTTATTTACAATTATTTAATTTGTCCAATTACTTTTGAGCCCCTGAAATGAAGGGATTGTGTTTAAAAATGTTTTAGTTCCTCACATTTTTATGCAATCATTTTGTTCAACCCACTGAATTAAAGCTGAAAGTCTGAACTTCAACTGCATCTGAATTGTTTTTTTTCACAATTTATTGCGGTAATGTACAGAACCAAAATTAGAAAAATGTTGCCTCTGTCCAAATATTTATGGACCTAACTGTAAGCCTGATGCGTTTTGGAAACAAAGTCCTGTGGACTGATGATCAAAATAGAACTTTTTTGCCACAGTGTGCAAAAGGTATGTTTGGAGAAAAAAGGGTGCCAAATTCCAGGAAAAGAACACCTCTCCAACTCTGAAGCATGGGTGTGGATCGATCATGCTTTGGGGTTGTGTTGCAGTCAGTGGCACAGGGCACATTTCATTGGTCGAGGGAAGCATGGATTTGAATAAATACCAGCAAATTCTGGAAGCAAACATCACACCATCTGTAAAAAAGTTGAAGTTAAAAAGAGGACGGGTCCTACAATAAGACGATGATCCAAAACACACCTCAAAATCTACAATGGAATACCTCAAAAGGTACAAGCTGAAGGTTTTGCCCTGGCCCTCACAGTCCCCTGACCTAAACATCATTGAAAATCTGTGGATAGATCTCAAAAGAGCAGTGCATGCAAAACAGCCCAAGAAACTTGTAGAACTGGAAGTCTTTTGAAAGGACGAATATGTGAAAATCCCCCAGGTAAGAACTGAAAGATTATTAGCTGGCTACAAAAAGTGTTTACAAGCTGTGATACTTGCCAAAGGGGGTGTTACTAGGTACTAACCATGCAGGGTGCCCAAACTTTTGCTTCAGGCCCTTCTCCTTTTTTGTCATTTTGAAAATGTAAAAGATGAAAATAAAAATGTCTCGTCTCGTCTTCTTCCGCTTATCCAGGACCGGGTCGCGGAGGCAGCAGTCTAAGCATGGAAGCCCAAACTTCCCTTTCCCCAGACACCTCGGCCAGCTCCTCGGGAAGAACACCGAGGCGTTCCCAGGCCAGCCGAGAGACATAGTCCCTCCAGCGTGTCCTGGGTCTTCCCCGGGGCCTCCTCCCGGGGGGACATGCCTGGAACACCTCCCCAGGGAGGCGTCCAGGAGGCATCCGAAAAAGATGCCCGAGCCACCTCAGCTGGTTCCTCTCGATGTGGAGGAGCAGCGGCTCTACTCCGAGCTCCTCCCGAGTGACTGTGCTTCTCACCCTATCTCTAAGGGAGCGCCCAGCCACCCTGCGAAGGAAACTCATTTCAGCTGCTTGTATCCGCGATCTTGTTCTTTCTGTCATTACCCAAAGCTCATGACCATAGGTGAGAGTCGGAACGTAGATCGACCGGTAAATTGAGAGCTTCGCCTTTTGGCTCAGCTCCTTCTTCACCACGACGGACCGGTAAAGCGACCGCATCACTGTGGAGGCTGCACCGATCCGCCTGTCGATCTCACGCTCCATCCTTCCCTCACTCGTGAACAAGATCCCGAGATACTTAAACTCCTCCACTTGAGGCAGGACTTCTCCACCAACCTGGAGAGGGCAAGCCACCCTTTTCCGGTCGAGAACCATGGCCTCGGACTTGGAGGTGCTGATTCTCATCCCAGCCGCTTCACACTCGACTGCAAACCGCCCCAGTGCATGCTGAAGGTCCTGGTTTGAAGAAGCCAACAGGACAACATCATCCGCAAAAAGCAGAGATGAAATCCTGTGGTTCCCAAACAGGATTCCTTCCGGCCCCTGGCTGCGCCTAGAAATTCTGTCCATAAAAATTATGAACAGAACCGGTGACAAAGGGCAGCCCTGACGGAGTCCAACATGCACTGGGAACAGGTCTGACTTACTGCCGGTAATGCGAACCAGACTCCTGCTCCGTTCGTACAGGGACCGGATAGCCCTTAGCAAAGAGCCCCGAACCCCATACTCCCGAAGCACCCCCCACAGAATACCATGGGGGACACGGTCGAATGCCTTCTCCAGATCCACAAAGCACATGTGGACTGGTTGGGCAAACTCCCATGAACCCTCGAGCACCCTATGAAGGGTATAGAGCTGGTCCAGTGTTCCGCGACCAGGACGAAAACCGCATTGTTCCTCCTGGATCCGAGGTTCGACTATTGGTCGAATTCTCCTCTCCAGTACCCTGGAGTAAACTTTCCCTGGGAGGCTGAGAAGTGTGATTCCCTTATAATTGGAGCACACTCTCCGGTCCCCTTTCTTAAAAAGAGGGACCACCACCCCAGTCTGCCACTCCAGAGGCACTGTCCCCGACCGCCACGCGATGTTGCAGAGGCGTGTCAACCAAGACAGCCCCACAACATCCAGAGACTTGAGATACTCAGGGCGGATCTCATCCACCCCCGGTGCCTTGCCACCGAGGAGCTTGCAAACCACCTCAGTGACTTCGGCTTGGGTAATGGACGAGTCCACCTCTGAGTCATCAGCCTCAGTCTCCTCAGTGGAAGACATGACGGTGGGATTGAGGAGATCCTCAAAGTATTCCTTCCACCGCCCGACAATGTCCCCAGTCGAGGTCAACAGCTCCCCACCCGCACTGTAAACAGTGTTGGCAGAGTACTGCTTCCCCCTCCTGAGGCGCCGGACGGTTTGCCAGAATTTCTTCGAGGCCGACCGATAGTCCTTCTCCATGGCCTCCCCGAACTCCTCCCAGTTCCGAGTTTTTGCCTCCGCAACTGCCCGAGCTGCAGCGCGCCTGGCCTGCCGATACCCGTCGGCTGCCTCAGGAGTCCCGGAGGTCAACATGGCCCGATAGGACTCCTTCTTCAGCTTGACGGCATCCCTTACTTCCGGTGTCCACCACCGGGTTCGGGGATTGCCGCCACGACAGGCACCGGAGACCTTGCGGCCACAGCTCCGAACAGCTACATCCACAATGGAGGTAGAGAACATGGTCCACTCAGACTCAATGTCCCCCGCCTCCCTCGGAAGCTGGGAAAAGCTCTCCCGGAGGTGGGAGTTAAAGACCTCCCCAACAGAGTGCTCGGCCAGACGTTCCCAGCAGACCCTCACCATACTGTACGTTTGGGCCTGCCAGGTCTGTCCAGCTTCCTCCTCTGCCAGCGGATCCAACTCACCACCAGGTGGTGATCAGTTGACAACTCAGCCCCTCTCTTCACCCGAGTGTCCAAGACATAGGGTCGGAGATCAGATGACACGACTACAAAGTCGATCATCGACCTCCGACCTAAGGTGTCCTGGTGCCACGTGCACTTATGGACACCCCTATGCTCGAACATGGTGTTCGTTATGGACAAACTGTGACTAGCACAGAAGTCCAATAACAAAACACCACTCGGGTTCAGATCGGGGAGGCCGTTCCTCCCAACCACGCCCCTCCAGGTGTCACTGTCATCGCCCACGTGAGCATTGAAGTCCCCCAGTAGCACAATGGAGTCCCCAGTCTGAGCACCCCTCAGTACCTCTCCCAGGGACTCCAAGAAGGCCGGATACTCTATACTGCTATTTGGCCCGTAGGCACAAACAACAGCAAGAGCCCTCTCCCCAATCCGAAGGCGCAGAGAGGCGACCCTCTCGTTCACTGGGGTAAACTCCAACACATGGCGGCTGAGCTGGGGAGCTATAAGGAAGCCCACACCAGCCCACCGCCGCTCACCACGGGCGACTCCAGAGAAGTGGAAAGTCCAGCCCCTCTCGAGGAGCTGGGTTCCAGAGCCCAAGCTGTGCGTGGAGGTGAGCCCGACTATCTCTAGCCGGTACCTCTCAACCTCCCGCACAAGCTCAGGCTCCTTCCCCCCCAGCGAAGTGACATTCCATGTCCCAACAGCCAGCCGCTGTGTCCGGGGATCAGGTCGTCGAGGCCCCTGCCTTCGACTGCCACCCAATCCACACTGCACCAAACCCCTACTGCTACCTCTGTGGGTGGTGAACCCACAGGAGGTCGGGCCCACGTCACCTCTTCGGGCTGAGCCCGGCCGGGCCCCATGGGCAAAGGCCCGGCCACCAAGCGCTCGCATACGAGCCCCAACCCCGGGCCTGGCTCCAGGGTGGGGCCCCGGCTGCGTCCTACCGGGCAACGTCACGGTCCTGGATTTTTTCTCCATAGGGTTTTTTTTGGTGAACTGCTCTTGGTCTGGCCTGTCACCTAGGACCTGTCTGCCTTGGGAAACCCTAACAGGGGCATAATGCCCCCGACAACATAGCTCCTAGGATCATTCAAGCACACAAACCCCTCCACCACAATAAGGTGGCAGTTCTAGGAGAAAAAAGATCACTCTGCTTATAGGACGTACTTGCAAAAAAAAAGTGCAAAAGTTTCTAGCATAATCAATTTTAAAACCTGAATTTTTAGATCCATAACGAGAACAATAAAACAAATAAAAATGTTTTTTTGCTTAAAATATAAAGGGAATGAGTCATCTTTAACTTTAGTTAAAGTTAGCCTTTTGGTGATCATTTCATCTTCAACTTGCTTAACTGTTCGCAGTAACAGCAATTTTGACCAGGGGTGCCTAAACTTTTGCATACCACTGTAAGTATTCATTTCCCAATGTAACTTACTGAGTTACTTATAAAACCAACATTGACAACTTGTTCGCTTCGGTCACTCATACCGTATATTTCACCACTCGAAGATAAACTTCATATTTTCATGCAACTGTGTAATATCCTCTATATATCTAGATCACTCTGCTTATAGGACGTACTTGCAAAAAAAAAGTGCAAAAGTTTCTAGCATAATCAATTTTAAAACCTGAATTTTTAGATCCATAACGAGAACAATCCATGCCATTTTGTGACCCTGATATTCTAAGGTTCTCTCTGGTTTATGAATGAATGGAAGACAGAGTTTATACAGTAATCCTGAAGTTATGATATGTCAATTGACCTGTGAACTGAGCAAACATAGAGGTACAGAGTCCATTACGGCCATGTGATATGAACACATGTCCCAGAATTATAATACTGTGATTTTGGAACACACTCTGATTGTGTAGTGTATTGCAGTGCTCTCTTACATATTGCTCATAATAAATCATACAGTATAGCACGGGCGATTGCTCTAAGACAACGAGGGAGGCTCAGCCTCCTCTAAAAATGACGAACATTGTGTAGGATGAATTGCGCTAGGCTTATGTTATAGCCGACCTTATAACATTGCAATTTCAGATCCAGAATTTCAGATCCAATTATATGTGCTCAACCCAACTACAGTGCGAAATCATTCCATTATAACTTTAATGTGTGCATGAGTTCTTCCCCCTTGTGACAGCGCGATGCAGCCCAGCCTCAGTGGACTTCAATGGCATTTGGGAGCTCTGCGCTTTTCAATCTCAAAATGCAAGACGATTATTGGACAAATACTGCGAAAACGCCCGCCCACGGAGTCCCACGGACTCCCAGCCTCAGTGGACTTCAATGGCATTTGGGAGCTCTGCGCTTTTCAATCTCAAAATACAAGACGATTAATTGGACAAATACTGCGAAAATGCCTGCCTACGGACTCCGAGCCTCACATGGGAGGGACATGGCAGTTTCCGCGAGGAGACTGGTAATTGGTGAAAGCGGCCGGATATTTTCTTTGATTGACAGCTCGTTTCAAATATAGACAGGCAGCGGTGAATTTCACTTCAGTCCCATGCAGATTCGCAAGTGCTGTGGTGTATTGTAAGAGATCAGCTTACATTTCGATTTCGTTCATTACATACGGTTTCTACCAGCTTTTTTGGTTTGTATACATTTTCATTGTAAATAAAGTGTAAATATAGTGTTGTCAAGTTTGCTATCTTAGTTCCAGAAATTTCGTTTATTTGAGTGACTGAACTTGAACTTGAGGGGGCTAGTCAGCTAGCAAGAAAGCTGCGCACAGATGCCAAGCATTGCTGATTTAATTTTGGCGAAGCCATTTGCCAGTCTTCCTTTCGAGGAAAAAATTAAAATTAAAGAGCAGGGTAGACCAACGCCTCAAATTGACTTGGTGAAAAAGGTAGGGAATAATACTCGTTCCTTTCAGCTCTCCTGGTACGAGAAAGTGAATTGGCTAACAGCAAGTGACCCACATCAACAACAGTAATAGGCTACTTTAGTAATATGTCATGGATGGACCAAAAATATAGAATCTATTTAAAATGTTTATGCTGAGTATATTATATTGGAATATATATTTTTCTGGATATGAATTAAACACAGCTACAGTTTGGAAAACATTTTTAAACAAAAACACAGCCGAGAACATTTCACACTACAGACCTGGATTAAAAGTGAAGGGTTATCAAAATTGTCAATAAAACATTTCTCAGTCAAAATAAGTAAAATATAGGGAAAGTGTCATTGAATGAAATGTGTGGCACCCAGCTCTACTGCTGAGGTTCCTGACAAAGAGCTGCTTTCATCTCATCTCATCTCATCTCATTATCTCTAGCCGCTTTATCCTTCTACAGGGTCGCAGGCAAGCTGGAGCCTATCCCAGCTGACTACGGGCGAAAGACGGGGTACACCCTGGACAAGTCGCCAGGTCATCACAGGGCTGACACATAGACACAGACAACCATTCACACTCACATTCACACCTACGGTCAATTTAGAGTCACCAGTTAACCTAACCTGCATGTCTTTGGACTGTGGGGGAAACCGGAGCACCCGGAGGAAACCCACGCGGACACGGGGAGAACATGCAAACTCCACACAGAAAGGCCCTCGCCGGCCCCAGGGCTCGAACCCAGGACCTTCTTGCTGTGAGGCGACAGCGCTAACCACTACACCACCGTGCCGCCCGAGCTGCTTTCAATAATGATCAATTTTTAAACAACATGCCACAATTTTAAAATATAAAATGTTAAAATATACCCCCCCCAACACCACCATCATGTATATTGGACAGTAGGCTAATGGGCCAAAAGAACCTGTTATTTCACAGTTTGTGACGCTGCCAACAATCAGCCAGATCAGAGACAAGAGTATGGGCAAAATTGATGTTTTTTCTTTTAAAATCTGGAAATATCGTAACCGACCAGCCTCCCCTGTTTGAAAGACTACCAGCCGCCACTGCAGTATAGAGAACTATTTCATGTACTTTACACAGGGAGTCACAAATTTTTAACTCACCTGGTCACTCAACTTTTAATTTGCTTACATTTAAATAGAGACATAGAAATACTGCAGAATCCTGAACATTAAACATTCAAGATAGTGAATATTTGAGATACGAAGCCTTTTGCTTATTTCTGTTTCAATTTTAAATGACAAATAAAAATTCAGTGTGGACCAAATAGACAGACAGACAGACAGACAGACACTAAACATGAAGCAATACTGCTTCGTTATACACACTAAAAGTGGTAAAAGTGGATTATAAGACAGACATAATAAGGAGGTAATAAAGAGATCTGAGCTTTGACCTGAGTCAAAGTGACTAAAATATACAGCTTTGCACTTTTACATTTCAACATTGCAGTTTAGAAATCTATGATTCTCTCAGACGTATTGAACATCCATACATACAGTCAAAGTAAAAAGTTTGTGAACCCCTTGGAATTTTCTATATTTATGTCTAATTCCCATATAAAACATAGTCATATCTTCATGTAAGTTACAATAATAAACAAAGACAGTCTCCTATAACTAAAGATACACAGATTTTCAAAGAATGTGTAAATCATTGAATAAATCATTCAAACTGTGAAACTGAAGGTCGGAAAAAGTAAGTGAACCCTAAGCTAATGACTTTTTAAAAAGCTCATTGCAGTCAGAATTTAGCACACCTGGGTTCCATTTAATGAAACGAGTTCAGAGGTGTGGCCTAGAATTACTTTGATTGATAAAAACCCCTGAAAAGTTTGAGTTTGAACTTTTGACAAGAAGCATATCCAGATGGGAATCATGCCTTGCACAAAAGAGCTATCTGAAGACCTAAGATCAAGAATTGCTAACTTACATAAGGCTGGAAAGGGTTACAAAGTCTTCTCAAAGATTGTAGGTATTCATCAGTCTACGGTCAGGCAAGTTGTCTATAAATGGAGATGATTAGGTATTGTGGCTACTCTGCCTAGAAGTGGGTGCCCTGCCAAGATGACCCCAAGAGCACAACGCAAAATCATTAATGAGGTAAAGAAGAACCCGAGAATGACAGCAAAAGACTTGTAGGTGTCATTAGAACTGGCTAACATCTCTGTTCGTGATTCAACAATATGCAAAACATTGAACAAGAAAGGAGTCCATAGCAGGACACCAAGAAGGAAGCCACTGCTGTCAAAAATGAACATTGCTGCACGCCTGAATTTTGCAAAAGAGCACTTGGACACTCTACAATGGTACTGGGAAAATGTTTCGTGGAGTGATGAAACCAAAATTGAACTATTTGGGAGGAACAAGCAGAACTCCATTTGGCATAAAAAGGGCACTGCATATCAACATCAAAACATCATCCCTACAGTAAAGTGTGGTGGAGGGAACATCATGATTTGGGCCTGCTTTGCTGCATCAGGGCCTGGACAGCTTGCCATCATTGAGGGGAAAATTAATTCCCAAATTTATCAACAAATTCTCCAGGATAATGTGAGGGTGTCTGTCCGTCAACTGAAGCTCAGAAGAGGCTGGGTGATGCAACAGGACAATGACCCCAAACATCGCAGAAAATCCACAGCACAATGGTTTCAGAAGAACAAAATCCACTTTTTGGAGTGGCCTAGTCAGAGCCCAGATCTCAATCCTATTGAGATGCTGTGGAATGACTTGAAGACAGCCATACACAGAAGACAACCCAAGAATATGGAAGAGTTAAGGCAGTTCTGCAGGGAAGAATGGGCTAAAATTCCCCCTGCACGATGTGCAGGTCTGATCTGCAGTTACAGGAAGCGCCTGGTTGAGGTCATTGCTGCCAAAGGAGGGTCAACCAGTTATTAAATCCAAAGGTTCACTTACTTTTTCCACCACTCCTGTGAATGTTGAATGCATTTGTATAATAAAGTCATGAAAAAGTAGAATTTTTTTTGTGTTATTGGCTTAAGCTCATTGTGTATATCAGTACCTGTGACTTGGATGAAGATCAGATCACTTTTTATTACCAATTCATGTAGAAAACCAGATAATTCCAAAGGGTTCACATACTTTTTACTTTGACTGTATTAAAATCCCCATTTCGAAAAGTTGGGATATTTTCCAAAATGCAGTAAAAATAAAAATCTGTGATCTGTTAATTCACATGAGCATTTAACTGACAAAAGTACAAAGAAAAGATTTTCAATAATTTTACTGACCAACTTAATTATATTTTGTAAATATAAACAAAGTTAGAATTTGATGCCTGGAACACACTCAAAAAAAGTTGGGACAAAGGCATTATTACCATTGTGTTACATCACTTTTCCTTTTAATAACACTTTTTAATCGTATGGGAAATGAGGATACTAATTGTTGCAGTTTTCCAATTCGAATTTTTCCATTCTTGCTTGATACAAAACTTCAACTGCTCAACAGTCCATGGTCGCTGTGGTCTGATTCTCCTCTTCATGATGCCACACACATTCTCAACAGGAGATAGATCTGGACTGGCAGCAGGCCAGTCAAGTCCACATACTCTGTCTATGAAACCATGCTGTTGTAGCCCATGCAGAATGAGGCCTGGCATTGTCCTGCTCAAATAAGCATACTCTTCCTGGGAACAGACGTCGCCTTTGTTACGCCCGGCTCTGCTGTGCTGTGGGTGTCTCATTCCTCCTCGACATAGTATACATGGTTGCCCGGTCTTCCAGCTCCCTGGCTGCAGGGGGAGCTGGTCAACGTGGCTGTGTGGGCCATGGTGGCCAATTTGCCAGCTAATTGGAGCTCATTGGGAGGAGGTTTTAAACACCTCCTCCTGGGACGCTCATGGGTCATTTCCTGCTCCGGCCCCTTGCTTCTAGGGCTGACTGCATGTGGCTTCCTTTTTTAATTCTCTCTCTCCCTTTACCTTTTTACGCATTACATTTCACAATGCTGACTTTCACCACATTTTTTTGTTATTTTACATTCACTGATTTCTCTTGAAATTTAATGTATTAAACAACTATTGTTTAACGTTGCATATCGGTGTGGTCTCCCTTATGTTGTCGCCGCTTTGAGCCAAGTGGTCATAACACCTTGATGGCAACATATCTCTCTCCAAAATCCCAATATATGCCTCCGTGTCAATGGTACTTTCACACACACATGCAACTCACGCATGCTGTGGGCACTGATGCCCCCATACCATCACAAATGCTGGCTTTTGCACCTTTCTCTGATAACAAGCTGGATGGTCATGTTCACCTCTGGCAAAGAGAACTTGATGTTCAGTTTTCCCAAAAACAAGCTGAGATGTGGACTCATCTGACCACAGCACACGTTTCCACTGTCTTTTGGTCCATCTGAGAGGAGTTCAGACCCAGCGAAACAAGCCAGGTTTCTGTATAGAATTGATGAATGGCTTCCTACTTGTGTAATACAGTTTCAGGTTGCATTCCTGGATGCAGCAGCAGACTGTGTTATGTGACAACAGTTTTCTGAAGTACTCCCGGGCCCATGTGGATATATTTTTCACATTAGCATGACGGTTTCTCAGGCAGTGCCACTTAAGGGCTCGAAGGTCACGCATATTCAACAGTGGTTTCCAACCTTGCCCTTTACACACTGATGTCTCCAAATTCCCTGACTCTTTTCACAATATTATGGACTGTAGATTCTGAAAGACCTACATTTTCTGCAATCTTACATTGAGAAATGTTTTTGAATTAACTAAAAATTATTTCACACATTTTGGCACAAATGGGGCAACACAGTGGTATAGTGGTTAGCACTGTCACCTCACAGCAAGAAGGTTCTGGGTTCGAGCCCAGTGGCTGACAGGGACCTTTCTGTGTGGAGTTTGCATGTTCTCCCCGTGTCTGTATGGGTTTCTTCCAGGTACTCCAGTTTCCCCCACAGTCCAAAGACATGCAGGTTAGGCTAATTGGTGGCTCTAAATTGACCGTGAGTGTGAATGGTTGTTTGCCTCTATGTGTCAGTCCTGTGATGACCTGGTGACTTGTCCAGGGTGTACCCCGCCTCTCGCCCATAATCAGCTGGGATCGGCTCCAGCTTGCCTGCAACCCTGCACAAGATAAGCGACTACAGATAATGGATGGATGGTACAAAGGGGTGAGCCATGACCCATCCTTGCTTGCAAAGACTGAGCCTTTGGTGCATGCTCCTTTTATACCCAATCATGAGACCCTCATCTGTTACGAATTATCCTGTTTATTGTGGAATCTTCCAAAATGGGGTTACTGGAATAGCTTATAAACTTTTCAGTCTTATTTTGCCTCTTTCCCAAGATTTTTCTTTTTTGAGTGTGTTGCAGGTATCAAATTGTAGGCACCACACACACATGCACACATACATACACACACACACACACACACACACACACACATGATATATATATATATATATATATGAGAGAGAGAGAGAGAGAGAGAGAGAGAGAGAGAGAGAGAGAGTCAGCTTGTTCTTGGGATTTTTTTTAAATTCTATTTTATGTTGTACAGTGCGTCTGTAATTTTTTTTTCCACATGTCTGATAACTTGCTGATGTTACATAATTTCCCAGGTAGGGATCAATCAAATCTATCTATCTATCTATCTATCTATCTATCTATCTATCTATCTATCTATCTTCATTTATAATTACAAAATAATTTTTTTTTTTTGTATTTTTGTCAGTCAAATAAAAGGTTCATGTAAATTAACAAATCACATTTTTGCTTTTATTACATTTTGGAAAATATCCCAACTTTTATGGAAATGGTGTGTGTGTGTGTGTGCGTGTGTGTGTGTGTGTGTGTACACACACACACACTACACTGAGTGCAGAATTATTAGGCAAGTGAGTATTTTGACCACAACATCCTTTTAATGCATGTTGTCCCACTCCAAGCTGTTTAGGCTTGAAAGCCTACTACCAATTAAGTATATCAGGTGCTGTGCATCTGTGTAATGAGAGGGGGTGTGGTCTAATGACATCAACACACTATATCAGGTGTGCATAATTATTAGGCACCCTCTTTTCCTCTGGCAAAATGGGTCAGAAGAGAGATCTGACAGACTTTGAAAAGTATAAAATTGTGAGATGTCTTGCAGACGGATGCAGCACTCTTGAAATTGTGAAGATGTTGAAACGTGATCACCGAACAATCAAGCGTTTCATTGCAAATAGTCAACAGGGTCGAAAGAAGCATGTGGGGAAAAAAAAGGCGCAAAATAACTGCACATGATCTGCGGAAAATCAAGCGTGAAGCTAACAAGCAGCCATTAGCATCCAGTTCTGCCATATTCCAGAGTTGCAACATTCCTGGAGTGTCAAAGAGTACAAGGTGTGCAATACTGAGGGACATGGCCAAGGTAAGGAAGGCTGAAAAACGACCACCACTGAGTAAGGCACACAAGATAAAACGTCAAGACTGGGCCAAGAAATATCTTAAGACTGATTTTTCTAAGGTGCTGTGGTCTGATGAGATGAGAGTGACTCTTGATGGACCAGATGGATGGGCCTGTGGCTGGATCAGTAATGGGCACAGAGCTCCACTCCAACTCAGACGCCAGCAAGGTGGAGGTGGAGTACTGCTATGGGCTGGTATCATCAAAGACGAGCTTGTTGGACCTTTTCGAGTTGAGGATGGACTCAAACTCAACTCCCAGACCTACTGCCAGTTCCTGGAAGAAACCTTCTTCAAGCAGTGGTATAGGAAAAAGTCAGCATCTTTCAAGAAGAACATGATTTTCATGCAGGATAATGCTCCATCTCATGCGTCCAAATACTCCACTGCGTGGCTAGCCAGTAAAGGTCTGAAAGGTGAAAAAAATAATGACATGGCCCCCTTGTTCACCTGACCTAAACCCCATAGAGAACCTGTGGTCCATTATAAAACGTGAGGTCTACAAAGAGGGAAAACAGTACACCTCTCTGAACAGCGTCTGGGAGGCCGTGGTTGCTGCTGCACACAATGTTGGTCGTGAACAGATAAAGAAATTGACAGAATCTATGGATGGAAGGCTTTTGAGTGTCCTCATGAAGAAGGGTGGCTATATTGGTCACTGATTTGTTTTTGTTTTGTGTTTGAATGTCAGATATGTTTATTTGCAAATCTGGAGTTGTCATATCAGTGTACCTGGTGAAAATAAATAAGTGAAATGGCTACATATTTGGTTTTTATTAAGTTGCCTAATAATTCTGCACAGTGAAAGTTACCTGAACACATACATATTCTCCTAAAATGGCCAAAACTAAAAACACCCCACTCTAACTTCCATACATATTCAGCTTTGATATTTATGAGTCTTTCTGTTTGATTGAGAACATAGTTGTTGTTCAATAATAAAACTAATCCTCAAAAATACAACTTGCCTAATAATTCTGCACTCCGTGTATATATACTAGTGCATCTCAAAAAATTAGAATACCATGAAAAAGTTCCTTTTTTTCATAATTTAATTCAAAAAGGTAAACTTTCATATATTCTATATTCATTACATGTAAAGTGAAATATATTTAAAGCCTTTTTTTTGTTTTAATTTTGATGATTATGGCTTATAGCTCATGAAAATCAGAAATCCAGTATCTCAAATTATTAGAATATTCCCTAAGATCAATCAAAAAAAGGATTTACAAGACAGAAATGTCCAACTTCTGAAAAGTATATTCATTTATACACTCAATACTTGGTTGGGGCTCCTTTACCATGAATTACTGTATCAATACGGTGTGGCATGGAGGTGATCAGTCTGTGGCACTGCTGAGGTGTTATTGAAGCCCACATTGCTTTGATAGTGGCCTTCAGCGTATCTGTATTTTTGGGTCGGGTGTTTCTCATCTTCCTCTTGACAATACCCCATAGATTCTCTATGGGGTTCAGGTCAGGCAAGTTGGCTGGCCAATCAAACACAGTAATATCATGGTCAGCAAACCATTTGGTAGTAGTTTTGGCACTGTGGGTAGGTGCTAAGTCCTGCTGGAAAAGGAAATCAGCATCTCCAAAAAGCTCGTCAGCAGATGGAAGTATGAAGTGCTCTAAAATCTCCTGGTAGATGGCTGTGTTGACTTTGGACTTGATAAAATACAGTGGACCAACACCAGCAGATGACATGGCACCCCAAATCATCGCAGACTGTGGAAACTTCACATTGGGCTTCAAACATATTGGATTCTGTGCCTCTCCACTCTTCCTCCAGAATCTAGAACCGTGATTTCCAAATTAAATGCAAAATGTACTTTCATCTGAAAAGAGGACTTTGGACCACTGAGCAACAGTCCATTTCTTTCTCTCCTTAGCCCAGATAAGACACTTCTGACATTGTCTCTGGCTCAGGAGTAGCTTGATATTAGGAATGTGAAAGTTGTATCCCCTTTCTTGAAGATGTCTGTTCGTGATGGGTCTTGATACACTGACACCAGCCTCAGTCCACTCCTTGTGAAGCTCTCCCAAGTTCTTGAATCAACTTTTCTTGACAATCCTCTCAAGACTGCGGCCATCCCTGTTGCTTGTGCACCTTTTCCAGCCACCCTTTTCAGCAATGACCTTTTGTGGCTTACCCTCCTTGTGGAGGGCATCAGTGATCATCTTCTGGACAACAGTCAAGTCAGCAGTCTTCCCCATGATTGTGATTGTGTGTACTGAACTAGACCGAGAGATACACTGTGTTCATACCGTTTTACTCAAACTCGAAATGAAATATTCTAATATTTTGAGATGGGCTTTTTTATGTTTTTTTACTGTATGCCATACTGATTAAAATTAAAATAGAAAAATGCTTGAAACATTTTAGTTTATGTGTAATGAGTGACTCATTACACATAAACTAAAATGTTTCAAGCATTTTTCTTGAATATATACTATATATTATACTCATTATGAGTCTATAATATATAACATTTTCACTTTCTTAAATAACAGATGGAAAATACTGAACTTTTTCACAATATTCTAATTTTCTGAGATGCACTAGTATATATTAGTGTATATACACACACATACATACATACATTATATATATATATATATATATATATATATATATATATGTATATATATATATATCGAGAGAGAGAGAGTATGAATGAAATGGAAGCACATGAGTTTTAATACTGTAAAATATTATAAGGACCCCAGAGATACCCGATAACCATTACGTAAATAAACATTAGATCACTACTTATTACGTCATTAATGTCAGGTCCAGTACCTTTCAGCTCGGACGTGAACCGCCTTATAACACACGGACATCCGGTCTTCAGGTCAAGAAGACAGGGTTGCATTCTGTGAATAGAACTGGAGAGTAATTTCGAGCAGAACCGCAGCGACATGTTTTCCATAAACCCGTCCACTCGGAGAGGGGCGGGGACGGACACGAGGCTTCATCTCCTAGCCCCGCCCACTGAGCACAACCCGGAAGAGATGCTCTCCTACTGCTCTTATATAAACATCACATCGCCTGGACTTGTAAATGTTTACAATGCGCTGTTCTTTTAAACCTAATTCACGCAATTATCATGTTAATGCCACCAAACAAGCTGAAATTTTAAAACGAACTTGTAATACAACAGTCAAAGTTTCCAAAGGACTACATATCCCATCAGGCGACACAGAAGCTCCGCCCACATCGGTGTTCCAGTTTCATTCTCTGTTGCGTTCACTCCTGCTGCTGTGTGCTTGTTGTTTATTCCTTTCTGTTGCACATGTTTATTCCAAAATAAAGTTGGGATAGGGCGATTTAAGGCTACTAATGGGTAATAAATAAATAAATAAATGATGTCAACAGGTGATTGTCATCATGATTTGGTCCAAAATCAGTCTCCAGGAAAGAAAGGTGTGGTCTTTGAGGAGCAAAGATGAGCCGAAGATGACTGTTGTATGTGTATTTGTATCTCATTCTGTTTTATGTTACCTGCCTAGGGACTATGGATGAAAATTAGCAATTATGCTAACTCCGGCATATTTACATTATGTATTTTAGACAACCCCGATTCCAAAAAAGTTGGGACAAAGTACAAATTGTAAATAAAAACGGAATGCAATGATGTGGAAGTTTCAAAATTCCATATTTTATTCAGAATAGAACATAGATGACATATCAAATGTTTAAACTGAGAAAATGTATCATTTAAAGAGAAAAATTAGGTGATTTTAAATTTCATGGCAACAACACATCTCAAAAAAGTTGGGACAAGGCCATGTTTACCACTGTGAGACATCCCCTTTTCTCTTTACAACAGTCTGTAAACGTCTGGGGACTGAGGAGACAAGTTGCTCAAGTTTAGGGATAGGAATGTTAACCCATTCTTGTCTAATGTAGGATTCTAGTTGCTCAACTGTTTTAGGTCTTTTTTGTCGTATCTTCCGTTTTATGATGCGCCAAATGTTTTCTATGGGTGAAAGATCTGGACTGCAGGCTGGCCAGTTCAGTACCCGGACCCTTCTTCTACACAGCCATGATGCTGTAATTGATGCAGTATGTGGTTTGGCATTGTCATGTTGGAAAATGCAAGGTCTTCCCTGAAAGAGACGTCGTCTGGATGAGAGCATATGTTGCTCTAGAACCTGGATATACCTTTCAGCATTGATGGTGTCTTTCCAGATGTGTAAGCTGCCCATGCCACATGCACTAATGCAACCCCATACCATCAGAGATGCAGGCTTCTGAACCGAGCGCTGATAACAACTTGGGTCGTCCTTCTCCTCTTTAGTCCGAATGACACGGCGTCCCTGATTTCCATAAAGAACTTCAAATTTTGATTCGTCTGACCACAGAACAGTTTTCCACTTTGCCACAGTCCATTTTAAATGAGCCTTGGCCCAGAGAAGACGTCTGCGCTTCTGGATCATGTTTAGATACGGCTTCTTCTTTGAACTATAGAGTTTTAGCTGGCAACGGCGGATGGTACAGTGAATTGTGTTCACAGATAATGTTCTCTGGAAATATTCCTGAGCCCATTTTGTGATTTCCAATACAGAAGCATGCCTGTATGTGATGCAGTGCCGTCTAAGGGCCCGAAGATCACGGGCACCCAGTATGATTTTCCGGCCTTGACCCTTACGCACAGAGATTCTTCCGGATTCTCTGAATCTTTTGATGATATTATGCACTGTAGATGATATGATGTTCAAACTCTTTGCAACTTTACACTGTCGAACTCCTGACCTATTGCCAATTGACCTAATGAGTTGCAAGTTGGTCCTCCAGCTGTTCCTTTTTTGTACCTTTAACTTTTCCAGCCTCTTATTGCCCCGTCCCAACTTTTTTGAGATGTGTTGCTGTCATGAAATTTCAAATGAGCCAATATTTGGCATGAAATTTCAAAATGTCTCACTTTCGACATTTGATATGTTGTCTATGTTCTATTGTGAATACAATATCAGTTTTTGAGATTTGTAAATTATTGCATTCCGTTTTTATTTACAATTTGTACTTTGTCCCAACTTTTTTGGAATCGGGGTTGTACTATTGTTCATGAATGTGCACTATCCCTATCAAATAAACTAATTAAGAATAAGAATAAAATATCTTGTTTATCGACAAATGTGTGAGAAAATTATTGAAATGATTAAAAACAATATTCCTCAAAGAAAGATAGCAAGGGATTTGGATGTTTCACCCTCTATGGTGCATAATATCATTAAACAATTCAAGGAATCCGGAGGAATTTCGGTGTGTAAAGGGCAAGGGCCCAAGCCTAAGCTGAACACCTGTGATCTCCAATCCCTCAGACGGCACTGCATCAAGAACCATCATTCATCGCATCTCCCATAACCCTGGACAGAACAGTGCCATCACGTATTTTAATGTGATGTCACGTATTTTCTTATATTTGCCTTCCGGGTTTTTATATGCTTTTCCGTCCCATGTATAACAAGTGTTCCATCCCGCAATACCATTTTTGTGACATTTATTTACACAATGTTTAATCTTACCTTTTTTGTTCCAATTTCACAGAGACATTCGTCACGTCCACCATTTTATTAATTGGTACTTACATTAGTCATCCCACCTTTATAGATGAACCCGTTCCCGTCACGTATGATAAATAAAGTTAGAAGAAAAGCAAAATATATTGTTTTTGTTTTATTGTCAAAACATATAACTTAACTACTATTTATTCATCTATTTTACAATTTCTTGCCTCTTCCTCTACCTTTTCATTTCTTCAGCTGACATTGTATACATTTCAAGTTCTTATCTTTTTTGATCTGTGTTTCTGTTTTATGACCCATGTTTTCACAATCAGTGGTTCACAAACCAAGCCACACTTCTTAAACATGTTAACCTGAGATAGTTGCCTCCTCCACTGTCTAACACATCAACATCTCCATCATGACAGTTAAAAGTGGAGACAACTATCCAGTGAGAGCCCATCCCAACAGGATGGCGCTCGTTCTGCCACACGGGATTTCTTTGTGACATCATGCCGAGGTACATTCTATAATTGGAGTTCCGGGCTTTTAGAGTTCCGGGCTTTTAGATCAATTTTGATCGAAAATATCATGAATATAATGTTAATACAATGTGATGGGATATAATAATACTGGATAATCAAAGAATGCATGATAGTGATATGTGTGAGTACAAGATGTTAAGTATGCAACCTTTGGATATTTAGAAAATGTAACGTTATTATAATGTACCGTCCGGTTCATA
The DNA here is from genome assembly GCF_027579695.1 of Neoarius graeffei. Taxonomy (NCBI): domain Eukaryota; kingdom Metazoa; phylum Chordata; class Actinopteri; order Siluriformes; family Ariidae; genus Neoarius; species Neoarius graeffei. Next base: position 89,252,154 of record NC_083573.1, read on the forward strand.
TGGTACTTTCCATACTGGGTTATGGGAGACACCTCATTCATCTATAGCTGATATAACCACATGGGCTCAGGATTACTTTGGCAAACCTTTGTCAAGCACTATAGTACAGAGTTACATCCACAAATGCCAGTTAAAACTTTACTGTGCAAAAAGGAAGCCTTATGTCATTTGTGTCTCAAAGTGTCATTGACTTCTCTGGGCTTGGAGGCATCTAGGGTCAGAATTAGAATCAAAATCAAGTTTATTGCCGAGTCCGTTCTCACATACAAGGAATTTGCTTTGGTGATTGGTGCTTGAACAGTTAAGATAGGAGAATTTAGTAAAGACAAAAGTAACTATATACATAGAATAAAAAATAAGAATAATCTAGAATATGGGCGGCACGGTGGTGTAGTGGTTAGCGCTGTCGCCTCACAGCAAGAAGGTCCTGGGTTCGAGCCCCGGGGCTGGCGAGGGCCTTTCTGTGCGGAGTTTGCATGTTCTCCCCGTGTCCGCGTGGGTTTCCTCCGGGTGCTCCGGTTTCCCCCACAGTCCAAAGACATGCAGGTTAGGTTAACTGGTTACTCTAAATTGACCGTAGGTGTGAATGTGAGTGTGAATGGTTGTCTGTGTCTATGTGTCAGCCCTGTGATGACCTGGCGACTTGTCCAGGGTGTACCCCGCCTTTCGCCCATAGTCAGCTGGGATAGGCTCCAGCTTGCCTGCGACCCTGTAGAAGGATAAAGCGGCTAGAGATAATGAGATGAGATGAATCTAGAATATACAAATTAGAAAAGTGGACATATTTAAGGGGTGTCTGCATGAGTTGTTGAAATCCAGGCTGGACAGTATGTATTGGAATGTGCAATAATAGGTCACACGATAAAGATGGAGAAGAGATATGATATGAATGTGTGAGTAGAAGAGAATGTGTGATGGGTTAAATAAATAACTAAGCTGTACAGTGTGTGCCGAAATGTGCAATAAAAGTTCACAGAATGAAGATGTATGACATGACCTTGGAATGTGCAAACTAGCAGTTCAGACACAATAGTGCATTACTGTCACAGATTGGAAGTGTGAGGTTAGAGTCGGTGGTCTCTGACCTTATTGATGAGGCCAGCTGCAGTGGGGGGAAAAGCTGGCCTTATGGCTTGAGATTTTGGTTCTAATGGACTGCAATCTCCTACCAGAAGGGAGTGATTCAAAAAGTTTGTGTCCAAGATGAGAGGGGTCGACCACAATCCTTTCTGCTCTCCTCAGGGTCCTAGACTTGTACAGGTCCTGAAGAGATGGAAGGTTGTAGCCAGTTGTCCTCTCAGCAGCGTGAATGATGTGCTGGCAGTGGCAGCAGCGTACCAGACAGTGATGGAGGAGGTGAGGATGGACTCAATGATAGTGGTGTAAAAGTGCACCATCATTGTCTTTGGCAGATCAAACTTCTTCAGCTGCTGCAGGAAGTACATCCTCTGTTGTGCTTTCTTGGTAAGAGAGCAGATATTCATCTTCGACTTAAGGTCCTGGGTGATTATAGTGCCCAGGAAGCGAAAATACTACACAGAGGTTACTGAGGAGTCAAACAGGATAATGGGGGAGGGTGTGGCAGAGCTCCTCCTGAAGTCTACAATCATCTCCACTGTCTTTAAGTTGTTCTGCCTGCACCAGGACACCAGATGGTCAATCTCCCACCTGTAGGCAGACTCATCCTCACTAAAAACAGGAGATGTCAACAGGTGATTGTAATCATAATTTGGTACAAAATCAGTATCCAGGAAAGGCCTAGTCTTTGAGGAGCAAAAATGGGCCGAAGATCTCCAGTTTGTCAACAAATGTATGGGAAAATTATTGAAATGTTTAAAAACAATGTTCTTCAAAGAAAGATATGAAGGGATTTGGATATTTCACCCTCTATGGTCCATAATATCATTAAACAATTCAAGGAATCTGGAGGAATTTCAGCGTGTAAAGGTCAAGGGCTCAAGCCTAATCTGAACACCCATGGTCCCCGATTATGCCCTTATATGGCACTGCATCAAGAACTGTCATTCATCTATAGCTGATATAACCACATGGGCTCTGGATTACTTTGGCAAACCTTTGTCAAGCTCTACAATACAGAGTTATATCCACAAACGGTAGTTAAAATTTTACTCTGCAAAAAAGAGCCTTATGTTAACCATATCCAGAAGTGCTGTCAACTTCTCTGGGTTTGGAGGCATCTGGGATGGACCATCACACAGTGGAAATGTGTATTGTGGTCAGAAGAATCAGTATTCCAGGTCCATTTTGGAAGAAATGGCTGTCATGTGCTTTGGACCAAAGATGAAAAGGACCATCCATACTGTTATCAGCAACAAGTCCAAAAGCCAGGGTCTGTCATGGTATGGGGTTGTGTCAGTGTCCTTGGCAAAGGTAACATACACTTATGTGATGGAGCATTAATGCAGAGAAGTACATGGAGATTTTGGAGCAACATATGCTGCCTTCAAGACGACATCTTTTCCAGGGAGATTTCAACAAGACAATGTAAAATCACATTCTGCACACATTACAAAGGCATGACTGTGGAAGAAGAGGGTGTCCATCCCCTCTGTCTCCAATAGAGAATATGTGGAGAATTTTGAAATGAAAAATGCAATGAAGCCCCCTGTACTGTTGCACACCTTAAGGCCTGTTTGAAGGAAGAATGAAAAGAAAGAAAAAAACCACCTGAAATGTTTCATCACTTGGTGTCTTCAGTCCCTCAACATATTTTAAGTGTTGTGAGAAATAATGGAAATATTATCCATCCATTATCTGTAGCTGCTTATCCTGTTCTACAGGGTCGCAGGCAAGCTGGAGCCTATCCCAGCTGACTGTGGGCAAAAGGCAGGGTACAGCTTGGATAAGTCACCACAGGGATGATACAGAGATAAACAACCATTCACACCTACGGTCAATTTAGAGCCACCAATTAACCTAACCTGTATGTCTTTGGACTGGGGGGGAAACTGGAGCATCTGGAGGAAACCCACACTGACAGAACATACGAACTCCACACAGAAAGGCCCTCACTGGCTGCGAACTCGTGACCTTCTTGCTGTGAAGCGACACTGCTAACCACTACACCACCGTTCCACCCTGGAAACATTATAAAGTGGTAAATGCTTTCCCATCCCAACTTTTTTTGAAATGTGTTGCAAGAATAAAAGTTGACATCAGTGTTTATTTTGAAGAAAAAAAAAATCATGAGTCCCAACTTTTTTGGATTCAGAGTTCTATGTAAAATAAAGCACACATCTGCTTCTACATCTTATTTCGTAATAAAAGCTTCAGGAAATGGCACACTAACATTCACTGATCGAATCATGATATAAAAGTAGTGATTGCAGAGATAGCACTTTCCTTAAAACAAAAAGTGGAATCATGGGGAATGAAATCATTTTGCTGTATAATAAGGCATGTTTCTAAACTGTTGATAGCAATATTATATTCAATATGAGGTCCAGGCTTCCAATGTCCATAGCATGGAAGACATGATATCACATTGATATTTGATTAAATTAACATATTTACTACTAAATTCTAACACTTTAAGGTCCCATTCCCACTTAGGTGCATTTTAAAACATCGTAAAATGTTCTTGACCCTAGATTTTGTCTGGACCTTGCAGTTCTACTATTGTCCACATGATGACAGCAAAGTATAGTGGAAGAAAAAAAAATTGTAGCGTTGCAAACACTCGCTGGTTTGTCTGGTCTATCATTGAAGATGGACTGTACAGAAGTCCCTTTGTGAGTAACTGACTGCAAGACTGGAGACACATTGCTATTAACCAAATCTATTTGATAAGTCAGCTTGGCTATAGGCAAGTTTCGTCATTCGATAATTATTTATAGAGTTATATCTCTCAACTGTTCACCTTTCAGTGAATGGTTGGTGTTCTGTTGTGTTTATATTGTTTGAGTGACACACTGTAGTCAGTGTTGCCAAAAAAATTCACCAGAAGTCACTACTGGCTTTCTGAAATGGCGCTAAAAGTAGCTAGACTGTATCATTCATGAATCATTACATTACAGGCATTTAGCAGAAGCTCTTATCCAGAGCGACATACAATGTACCCAAAGCAGCCTGGGGAGCAGTTGGGGGTTAGGTGCCTTGTTTAAGGGCACTTCAGCCATTCCTGCTGGTCCAGGGAATCAAACCAGCAAACTTTTGGTCCCAAAGCTGCTTCTCTAACCATGAGACCATGGCTTCCCTGTGTGAGTTAGTCAAAGGTGACTTTTGCTGTTGCTTAATAACAAGAATGGAGGTTGCCAAATTTGTGATCTCATCTCATCTCATTATCTGTAGCCGCTTTATCCTTCTACAGGGTTGCAGGCAAGCTGGAGCCTATCCCAGCTGACTACGGGCAAAAGGCGGGGTACACCCTGGACAAGTCGCCAGGTCATCACAGGGCTGACACATAGACACAGACAACCATTCACACTCACACCTACGGTCAATTTAGAGTCACCAGTTAACCTAACCTGCATGTCTTTGGACTGTGGGGGAAACCGGAGCACCCAGAGGAAACCCACACGGACACGGGGAGAACATGCAAACTCCGCACAGAAAGGCCCTCGCCGGCCACAGGGCTCGAACCCAGGACCTTCTTGCTGTGAGGCAACAGCGCTAACCACTACACCACCATGCCGCCCTCAAATTTGTGATAAGTTGCCAAATTTGTCACTAGTCCCAAGAAAAGATTTTTAGTCACTACTGATGGTCAAAAAGTCACTAAATCTTGTGACAAAGTTGGCAACACGACATGTAATTTCACCACAAGGTCTTAAAATCCCTCCATGCCTAAGCCCATGTGCAAAGCGTCTCTTGCACAGAAAGCAGTGATACTCATTGTACTTCTAAAGCAAATTAGATTTTCACTACAGCGTGAACTAGTTACACCTTTAAGGTGTGTGAATATTATTGAGGGTCGATGCTATGGATGATGCAACCCTGTTGATGGTGTAACTATGATGCAGCAGTTGAAAGTAAGTGAAAACTTTCTGGAATAATCACCAAATACTTTGACGCCAATAAGTTAATGTGGTCAGGTCAACAAACCAAAAACTAACGAAGCTCAGTTAAGATCTCATTGCTTGGATTTCATGCCTCAGAGGGTGACATTTCCAGTTTGAGAAGGAAAGTTCTGCAATAATGTGCAATGTTATTTAAATCAGGAGCCTTAGCATTGTTTACCCTTGCTAAAATGTCACCCAGTGAGCATGACAAACGACTCAAGACACTGCAAAGGAGACTCAAGCAACAAATACAGCACATGTGCCAAGCGATATCAAGTATACATTACACCTGGAGATGTGATGTAATCTGATATCGTGGTCATATGTGGAAAAAGATGTGCTCCTTACTCACCCCCTCTCCATGCCAGCATGCAGGCAGTGTATAGGTCAAATCTTTTCAGGGGAAACTAGTTAATGCATGTTTAGAAAGTTGCTAGAAGCTGTCAGAGGAATCATGGACCAAATTGCATATTCACTAAATTGTCAAGATTGTTTGTGTTCCATAAAGATGAATGAGTTTTTTTTTCCTGAAGACACTTAGAATAAAGTAGAATAAATAAACACCACAAACAACTAAAAAGTACTTAAGTGCTGTGGACATTTTACCTCAGTGAAAACACAGACAATGTGTCAAAACCTTACCAAATTAAAAGTGGAAAGATCCAACCAAATGAAATTTGTAAATGTGAAAGTTGAAAAAAAGCAACTAAATTTTAAAAGCAAATGTAAAGAAAATGCGTTAATGTCATATTTTCAGTCATTCTTAGTACTAAAAAATGCAAAACATAATCCACTCGCTGTATGTTTGCTGGTCATATTCATGACACACGCCACATAGTTTGGCAATGAATCAACTAATCAGAAGTAAAACATCTGGAAAATAACCTATTTTTACCATTATCTAGAACCTGAAAACTATGCCAACCGAGTTAAATATAGCCAGTTAATATCAGCAAGATCTCAAAGCTTACCTCAGCATGCAGTTTCAGTTTAGATGGAGTTTATGCCTTGTAAAGAGATGAAGAAAACAAGTTTTATATGCGTCTCTACTTACTCCAACATATTGAAACACTTTACTGAGGTAGGCCCAGGGGAGCTCATCCTCAGCTTCCACACAACTTGAACTTGTGGCTTATCCATCTGCAAATGCGCATAGATAGCTATAGGACTAACTAGCATGAGACATTCATGGATGATGACAAATTATGGATAGTTTGTTCTACATTAACGAATGTGTTACGATAATAAACTGAGCCCATTTGATTGATATATTGCATCCAGTCATTGGCTGGATGAAAGAAGAAAAAAGCCATCGTGATTTGTAATGAATACTTTCAAGGGTCACAGGCCTTACCAGAAGGTACCATTTTTATGATGGTCTTTGGTATGACCCAACCACCAGTAGAACTCACAATCTCCCAGTTGAGAGGCAGACACACTAACCACTAGGCCAGCTCATGAATACACGCACAGGTTAATTTTTGATTGATTGATTGATTCTGAACAATAAAGAAGATATAAAAATAAAAACATTTAAATAAAAAAATACAATAATCAAAACATCATCATAAACAAACAGAATAGCGTAGCCACAAGGCAGTAACATAATAATGTTTGGAAAGGATTAGGAAGAAGTAAATAACTTATCAAATCCTAACCCTCTATACCCCCATTAATCAAACATCACTTTCCACCATAATAAACTATATATACACAAAAGAAAACAAAAGCAACAAACAAAAAAGAAAACATACCAACATACCAACATGGTATAATATTGACCAAATCAAATCATACAGTTAGGTCTATAAATATTTGGACAGAGACATTTTTCTAATTTTGGTTCTGTACATTACCACAATGAATTTTGAACAAAACAATTCAGATGCAGTTGAAGTTCAGACTTTCAGCTTTAATTCAGTGGGTTGAACAAAATGATTGCATAAAAATGTGAGGAACTAAAGCATTTTTTAAACACAATCCCTTCATTTCAGGGGTTCAAAAATAATTGGACAAATTAAATAATTGTAAATAAAATGTTCATTTCTAATACTTGGTCGAAAACCCTTTGTTGGCAATGACTGCCTGAAGTCTTGAACTCATGGACATCACCAGACGCTGTGTTTCCTCCTTTTTAATGCTCTGCCAGGCCTTTACTGCAGCGGTTTTCAGTTGCTGTTTGTTTGTGGGCCTTTCTGTCTGAAGTTTAGTCTTTAACAAGTGAAAAGCATGCTCAATTGGGTTGAGATCAGGTGACTGACTTAGCCATTCAAGAATATTCCACTTCTTTGCTTTAATAAACTCCTGGGTTGCTTTGGCTTTATGTTCTGGGTCATTGTTCATCTGTATTATGAAACGCCGACCAATCAGTTTGGCTGCATTTGGCTGGATTTGAGCACACAGTATGTCTCCGAATACCTCAGAATTCATCCAGCTGCTTCTGTCCTGTGTCACATCATCAATAAACACTAGTGACCCAGTGCCACTGGCAGCCATGCATGCCCAAGCCATCATACTGCCTCCGCCATGTTTGACAGATGATGTGGTATGCTTTGGATCATGAGCTGTACCATGCCTTCGTCATACTTTTTTCTTTCCATCATTCTGGTAGAGGTTGATCTTGGTTTCATCTGTCCAAAGAATGTTCTTCCAGAAATGTGCTGGCTTTTTTAGATGTTTTTTAGCAAAGTCCAATCTAGCCTTTTTATTCTTGAGACTTATGAGTGGCTTGCACCGTGCAGTGAACCCTCTGTATTTACTTTCATGCAGTCTTCTCTGTATGGTAGATTTGGATATTGATACGCCTACCTCCTGGAGAGTGTTGTTCACTTGGTTGGCTGTTGTGAAGGGGTTTCTCTTTACCATGGAAATTATTCTGCGATCATCCACCACTGTTGTCTTCTGTGGGCGTCCAGGTCTTTTTGCATTGATGAGTTCACCAGTGCTTTCTTTCTTTCTCACGATGTGCCAAACTGTAGATTTTGCCACTCCTAATATTGGGTTGGTTTTTTTTTCTGTTTTCGCAGCTTAAGGATGGCTTGTTTCACCTGCATGGAGAGCTCCTTTGACCGCATGTTTTCTTCACAGCAAAATCTCCCAAATGCAAGCACCACACCTCAAATCAACTCCAGGCCTTTTATCTGCTTAATTGAGAATGACATAACAAAGGAATTGCCCACACCTGCCCATGAAATAGCCTCTGAGTCAATTGTCCAATTACTTTTGGTCCCTTTAAAAACAGGGTGGCACATGTTAAGGAGCTGAAACTCTTAAACCCTTCATCCAATTTTAATGCGGATACCCTCAAATGAAAGCTGAAAGTCTGGACTTTATGTCCATTTGTCCATTATATAACTATAACTTGAATATGTTTCAGTAAACAGGTAAAAAAAAAATTTGTGTCAGTGTCCAAATATATATGGACCTAACTGTATATACAGATATTTATGTTATGCATATATATATATATATATATATATATATATATATATATATATATATATATATATGTATATACACAATACATATATACAGTATATACACATACACATACCTATAACTATACACAAAAAATGTAAATAAAAATATATAATGTAACAGTAATTTTGTAAGAGTACAAGTATTCAATTTCAATAATACACAAGAATAAATACACCGAAATAATACTTTAGTCTAGAAATGATAGAATGACAAACTACATATTTTCCACCTCTGCATTTAAGTGACGTGCAGACAAAATGAAGCAGTGGTCGTAAAAAGCTGAGAAATAGATATGAAAGAAAACTGTGATCAATCGTAATCAGTGATTGGAATTTTGGAACCAGGGTGATCAATAACTAGTTGTTGGACGAAGGTGATCAGTGATTGGATCTTGGGAAAAGTGATAATCAGTAATCGGGTGATGGGGAAAACATTGTGATCAGTGATTCGTTGTAGGGAAGAAAGGGGACAAGTGATTAGTCTTTGGGAACAATGGTGATCAGTGATTGGGAACTGGGGAAATTGTGATCAGTGATTGGATGTTGGGAACAATTATGATCAGTGATGGCTTGTTGGGAAAATTATGACCAGTGATTAGTCTTTAAATATGGTGACCAGTGATTAGTATTTCGGAACACTGGTGATCAGTGATTGGGAACTGGGGAAATGGCAACCAGTGATTGGATGTTGGGAATAATGGTGAGCAGTTATTGTTTGTTGGGAAAATTATGGTCAGTGATTAGTCTTTGGTGGAATTGTAATGTGTGGTTAGTATTTGTGAACAATTGTGAGCAGTGGTTGGGAACTGGGAAAATGGTGATCATTGATTGTTTGTTGGGAAAAGTATAACCAGTGATTAGTCTTTGGGGGAAATGGCGACCAGTGATTAATCTTTGGGAACAATTGTGATCAGTGATTGGGAACTGGGAAAAATGGCAACCAATGATTGGATTTTGGGAACAATGGTGATCAGTTATTGTTTGTTGGGAAAATTATGATCAGTGATTAGTCTTTGAGGAAATTGTGATGCATGATTAGTCTTTGTGAACAATGGTGATCAGTGATTGGATGTTGGGAACAATGGTGACCAGTGATGGTTTGTTGTGAAAAGTATAACCTGTGATTAGTCTTTGGGGAAATTGTGACCAGTGATTAGTCTTTGGGAATACTTGTGATCAGTGATTTGGAACTGGGAAAATTACAATCAATTATTGGATGTTGGGAACAATGGTGATCAGTGATGATTTGCTGGGAAAAGTATAACCAGTGATTAGTCTTTGGGGGAAAACGGTGACTGGTGATTAGTCTTTGGGAATACTGGTGATCAGTGATTGGGAACTGGGAAAAATGGCAATCAATGATTGGATGTTGGGAACAATGGTGATCAGTGATTTGGGAACTGGGAAAATGGTGATCAGTGATTGGGAACTGGGAAAATGGCGATCAGTGATTGGATACCTCCTTTTTAACTACCTCTTTTTTAAAGAGTCATGCTGAAAGCCTAATACCTCTTTTCCAGCATCTAATTAACCTCTGCATTAGGCTCTCCATCTTCCCCTCTGATTGGAAAATAGCACAAATTACTCCCATTTTCAAATCTGATGACCCCACTCTTGTTTCAAACTATAGACCAATAGCAATACTTCCTGTTATGTCTAAGCTGCTTGAAAAAGCTCTATATAATCAGGTAATAATAATAATAATCATAATAATATAGCATTTTTATAGCGCCATATACACTATCTGCCCTATGGCGCTTCACAATAATACAGTTTAAAAAATCTTACGTTTAAAGTGCACCTGACAGGAAAATTATGTTCTAAAATAGGTTTCTGTAATAAAACTACAAGCACCACTGATCACTTTCATGATAGAACTAACCACCAACAGAACGAAACTCTTTGTGCGCAGCTGCATCAATCTGGCCAAGCGCTAAGCCGCTGTCAGTGGCTGCCATATTTGCCGTGACGTCACATGCAGAACGACTGCTTGGCCTTCAAGGCAGCTATGGCCGACAAAACAGAGCGATTTTCTGACCAGTCTTCAGAAACTGAGGCCCTTTTTGAGGCTGACACTGGACATGTCGGATTACATGAAGACGAAGCAGTGGGTGGCATTTTGCCTTATCGTTTTGAGCCGTATCTGGACGATTTGCCTGCAGAAGGCGAGATTTCCGACTCGGACACAGAATACATGTGAATAATACCTCAGACTTCATTCAATCTGTAATTTCTGACAATATAACAGGATTACTACATATAATGAATATTTTGGAGTATCTTTCATTATATTTTCGTGACCAAAGGCTCTGTATACAGTTCAGTAAAGTTGGAAAGATACTGGCAGATTCGAACTTCCGGGATCAATAACTCTTAAGTGAAGCGTTGTTAAAACACAAAACACGCATATTTTCAACCGTAGTAAGATAGACAACAAGCTACAACCTAACTTTCATCAAAACGAGCCATGCTCGGAGCCACACCAACAACATTAGTGTTGACAAGCAGTGCGCAGGGACCATCTACAAAGGGCAACACCGAAAAGAGACATTACAAAAAATATTCAATAACTTCACAATGATACAGTGTAGTGTCACCAAACTCACCACACACTTCATTGATCATCTACAGATTACACTACAACACTTGGTTTGAAAGAAAGGCATTTTTCATAATTTCTGGGAGTTTTTAATAGAAATATTAATCAATAACTTCACTGCTTGCCTGCGACCCTGTAGAACAGGATAAAGTGGCTACAGATAATGAGATGAGATGATACAAGTGTTGTAGTGCAATCTGTAGATGATCAATGAAGTGTGTAGTGAGTTTGGTGACATGACACTGCATCATAGTGAAGTTATTGAATATTTTTTGTAATGTCTCTTTTCGGTGTTGCCCTTTGTAGACGGTCCCTGTGCGCTGCTCGTAAACACTAATGTTGTTGGCGTGGCTCCGAGGATGGCTCATTTTGATGAAAGTTAGGTTGTAGCTCGTTGTCTATCTTACTATGGTTGAAAATATGCATGTTTTGTGTTTAAAGAATGTTTCACTTAAGAGTTATTGATCCCGGAAGTTCGAATCTGCCAATATCTTTCCAACTTTACTGAACTCTGTATACTATAATATTATGTACATGTGAATAATACCTCAGACTGCATTCATTAATCTCATCTCATTATCTCTAGCCGCTTTATCCTGTTCTACAGGGTCGCAGGCAAGCTGGAGCCTATCCCAGCTGACTACGGGCGAAAGGCGGGGTACACCCTGGACAAGTCGCCAGGTCATCACAGGGCTGACACATAGACAACCATTCACATTCACACCTACGGTCAATTTAGAGTCACCAGTTAACCTAACCTGCATGTCTTTGGACTGTGGGGGAAACCGGAGCACCCGGAGGAAACCCACGCGGACACGGGGAGAACATGCAAACTCCGCACAGAAAGGCCCTCGCCGGCCACGGGGCTCGAACCCAGACCTTCTTGCTGTGAGGTGACAGCGCTAACCACTACACCACCGTGCCGCCCCTCAGACTGCATTCAATCTGTAATTTGTGATGATATAACAGGATTACTGCATATAATAATTTGGGAGTATCTTTCATTATATTTTCATGACCAAAGGCTCTATATACTACATGTAAATAAAACCTCATACTTCATTCAATCTGGTCATGTTCATGAAATTCCTACTTTACGCTAATATCGTCGGTGATTGGAAATTTTAGATGATAGACTGATTTTATACACAAAGCTATCCTGACATAATTTCCTCCCAAGATATGGTCTGTTTTCAAATGAAAATATTTTGTTGTTATAAATATTGATACACAAACAGTTCCAGTGTTCGGCGCACTTGTTTTGCCCACTCTTCGCGTCTGATGGGATCCTTGGGAAAGGTATACAGACTATACCCGGCTTCCCTGGGGTTGGAGCAAAATCCAGCCACACAACGAGCAGGCATATTCACCAAAATAAACGACTCAGATGCAAAAATATTCACTTGCAAAGCACTGGTGAACAACGAGAAGTTGAGAAAATGTCTGTCAGCGGTTCTGCATGTGACGTCATATCCGCCTTCTTCCCCGGCCGTGGGTTGGCTCGCCATGATATCGGTTTATCTGCGTGGCGGGCCATTCAAAACCATGTTTCTTACTATTCTGTCGCGCGATGTGTGAAGTAAATATGTCATTTTATTCAACTCAATATGGCGGAAATGAACAAATTAACATGTTTTTTGGTGTCAGGTGCACTTTAAGCATTAAACAAAAGATTATCACAATACTTAACAAAATTACAAAAAAGCTTTCTTAAAAAGACATGTCTTAACTCTTAATTTGAATTATGTTATTGAATCACTTTTCTTTATGTCGGCAGGCAGGGCATTCCAGAGCTTTGGTGCAGCAACTGAAAATGCAGTTAAGCTCCTATCTTGAAACAGGCAACTGGCTTAGTGATTGTCAATATGGATTTCGTGCCAATCGGTCAACTACATTGGCTTTATTGTTCTTTACTGAACAAATACATGACTCTCTTAACAAAGGCCATATCACTGGAGCTATTTTTATTGATTTTTGTAAAGCCTTTGATACTGTGAATCATGAAATTTTACTAAAAAAAATTCTCTCTTTTCATTTGTCTTCTGCTGTAATCAAAATGTTTTCATCCTACTTGAAAAACAGGTCACAAGCTGTTAAAATTAATTGCGTAACATCTCAACCTTCAGCTTGTGAAATGGGTGTGCCACAAGGGAGTATTCTTGGACCACTGCTTTTTCTTTTATATATAAATGACTTACCTCAAGTATGTAATTATTCAAAATGCCTACTGTACGCTGATGATACAGTTATGTTTCTCTCTGACTCAAATCCTGAGGTCATAAATACCAAACTATCATTTGACCTTCAGATCTTACATAATTGGTTGGGGAGGAACCATCTAACTGTTAATGTAAAGAAAACTGAATGCATGTACTGCCACACCTTTAGAAAAAGGTTATCTTTTACTGTTCCCATCGCCTTTGCAAACCAAGATCTGGTCATCACAAAGACTTACAAATATCTTGGTGTGTTACTTGATTCACACCTTACTTATCATGACCACATCTCTAAACTAACAAATAAGCTTAACCAGAAATTATATGTATATAACAAGATAAGGCCATATTTGTCATCTTCTGTTTCTGAAAACTATTTACATGCAATTTTGTTTTGAACAATTTCTTATGGTCTTTCAATATGGTCACTTACCACTAAGGAAATTACTGCACCAATTGCACGTTTATATTATCGTGCGCTTAAGATCCACAGTAATTTACCTAAGTGGTCTCATCATTGCATTGCACTCACACATACCAATGCCCTGACTTTTGAGAATTTCATTAACAATTATTCCATTGCTCTTTATTTTCAGATATTAAATAGCACGTCACCTACATTTACTGCACTTCTCCCAATACACAATGTGAGACAAGTGCCCTGTACCAGATCAGTTTCACAAGCACTTATACCAGTTCCTTCTTTTAGAAATGGTTATGGTCAGAGGTCCTTTTTTTACACTTTTACTAAAGTTTGGAATGTCATTCCTTATTAGAGTATTACAATCTATTGCAGCCTTCAAAAAGGCATACAGATTGCACCTCTATAACAGTTATACCTGTACTCATTGATTGTTGCATGTAACAGTCTGTGTAATGTATGTAATATCTATTGTTGTCTAAGTTATTTGTGTTTAGTTAATCTTAATGTCCTGCTTTTGTTATGACTTATGTTTTGTGTTCTGCAGAACAGGAACCTGCTGTAAACCAGTTTTGTTAAACTTAGACAGGCCCGTCTTAACTGTAACTGCATTGTTACTTTTAATACTTTCCTGTATAATAAATGAAAATGAATGAATGAATGAATGAATGAATGTTGGGAACAATGGTGATCAGTGATGGTTTGTTGGGAAAATTATGACCAGTGATTAGTCTTTGGGAAATGGTGATCAGTGATTAGTATTTTGGAACAATGGTGATCAGTGATCGGGAACTGTGGAAAATGGCAATCGGTGATTGGATGCTGAGAACAATGGTGATCAGTGATTGTTGGGAAAATTATGAGTAGTGATTAGTATTTGGTGGAATTGTGAAATGTGGTTAATATTCGGGAACAATTGTGATCAGTGATTGGGAACTGGGGAAATGGCGATCAGTGATCGGATGTTGGGAACAATGGTGATGATTTGTTGGGAAAAGTATAACCAGTGATTAGTCTTCGGGGAAATTATGACCAGTGATTAGTGTTTTGGAACAATTGTGATCAGTGATTGGGAACTGGGAAAATGGCGATCAGTGATCGGATGTTGGGAACAATGGTGATCAGTGATGATTTGTTGGGAAAAGTGTAACCAGTGATTAGTCTTTGGGGACACTTGTGATCAGTGATTGGGAACTGGGAAAAATGGCAATCTGTGATTGAATGTTGGGAACAATGGTGATCAGTGATGTTTTGTTGGGGAAATTATGACCAGTGATTAGTCTTTGGGGAAAATTGTGATAAATTATTCATCTTCTGGAAGAATGGTGATCAGTGATTGGGAACTGGGAAAAATGGCGATCAGTGATTGGATGTTGGGAACAATGGTGACCAGTGATGGCTTGTTGGGAAAATTATGACCAGTGATTAGTGTTTGGGAACAATGGTGATCAGTGATTGGGAACTGGGAAAATGGCAATCTGTGATTGGATGTTGGGAACAATGGTGATCAGTGATTGTTTGTTGGGAAAAGTATAAGCAGTGTTTAGTCTTCGGAGAAATTATGACCAGTGATTAGTGTTTGGGAAGAATGGTGATCAGTGATTGGGAACTGGGGAAATGGTGATTAGTGATTGGATGTTGGACACAATGGTGATCAGTGATGTTTTTTGGGAAAATTATGACCAGTGATTAGTCTTTGGGGAAAATTGTGATAAATGATTCATCTTCGGGAAGAATGGTGATCAGTGATTGGGAACTGGGAAAAATGGCAATCAGTGATTGGATGTTGGGAACAATGGTGACCAGTGATGGCTTGTTGGGAAAACTATGACCAGTGATTCATCTTTGGGGGGAAATTGTGATAAATGATTAGTCTTTGGGAACAATGGTGATCAGTGGTTAGTCTTTGGGAACAATGGTGGTCAGTGATTGGGAACTAGGAAAAATGGTGATCAGTGACTGGATGTTTGGAACAATGGTGATCAGTGATGGTTTGTTGGGAAAACTATGACCAGTGATTTGTCATTGGGAACAATGGTGATCAGTGATTGGGAACTGGGAAAATGGTCATCAGTGAATGGATGTTGGGAACAATGGTTATCAGTGATGGTTTGCTGGGAAAATTATGACAAGTGATTAGTCTGTGGGAAAATTGTGATCAGTGGTTAGTCTTTAGGAACAATGGTGATCAGTGATTGTTGGGATAAATAATGATCAGTGATTACTCTTTAGGAACAATGGTGATCAGTGATTGGTTATTGGAGAAAATAGCCTCACCCAGAAACAAGGGGCACGATGCCCATTTTGGGGTATGACTGTATAATATAAAGCCTTATGTCACTATCTACAAAAAACTCAACTGAAACAAGCCATCAAAGAAAAAAAGGAGAGGAAAGCTTCGAGTTGGCATGCTGTTGCTCCAGGACAATGTGCCCGTCCACACAGCACAGGTGGCAGGGGCAGAAGCAGCCGAATGTGACTTTGAACTGTTGCCCTGTGCACCTTATTCACCTGACCTGGTACTGTCTGACTTCTATCTGTTTCCCAAACTGAAATCCTACTTGCATGGTCACCATTTTCAGAGTGATGATGAAGTCATCCATGCTGTTGTGGAGGATCTGGAGGCTCAAGATGGGACCTTCTGCAAAGGGATAGTGAAGCTTGAACATCAGTGGACCAAGTGCATTGAAGTTAAAGGAGACTATGTTGAGAAATAATGCAAGAATGATCTTTCTCCTGTGACATTTTCTGGGTGAGGCTGAGAACTTTCTGAAGTACCCTCATAGTGTGGCCTGGAGTTTCTTAACCACTCATACCACAGCATTATAGAAATCTTAAATTTGCTGCGACAAACTAAGTCTAATGAATGACATTTTAAAATGTTGCCCTTTAAAAAAACAAAACAAAAAAAAATGATGTTTATATAACATTTATGGAAGGAGTCTCCAGGGTCAGCACTTTGTAACAGTCTACTATGTGTGCCACCTCATCATCCACTGAGGTCCTGCTGCATAATTTGATCATTGTGCTTTGTTCCTTCTTCTCCGAATCCAGGTTCACAATCAAATATTTGTGTTGTGCTGTGCTTTTACCTCCAGGTTCATGCTTGTCAACTCCCACCCTTGCAAAATGTCATCTTTTGGAACACATTGTACTGGGTTTGGGGGTTTGTTTCTTTGTATGAGCTAAGTACGTAGATATGGTGTAATTTGTGGTGAGTAGACCATGTGTCAAGATAATGTGCAGGTTTGATTTAGGGTAATGTATAATAACGAGACCGTCAGTGATGGCGTAGCTCACTCCAGCCCCATCTAGTCTAGAAGGAATGATCTAAAGTGGGCCACTTCACACAATAAATGTTCCAAGCTATATACACTAGATACAAACTATATATAGAAGCTGTATCCGCCCTACGAATACCAACCTATTTGCCAGAAAGAATCCAAAATGGCGAGGAATTGACTGAGAAGAAGCGATTTTTGTTGAACTGCTCATTAAGGCATAATTAGTCCATGACTTCATTAATAATTGTAATTAAGCACATCTGGGTAGAAGTTATACTGCATGCACCCTAGGTGCCCCTACCTTCATGCCAGAAAGAATCAAAATCGGTGAAGAATTGAGGGAGATGAAGTGATGTGTGTGGAAACTGCTCATGAGGGGTTAATTACTCTATATCGTCATTATCAATTGCAATTATGCAAATTTGGATAGAAGCTATATGCACCCCAGGCAGACCTAGCTTCCTGCCAAAAAGAATAAAAATCAGTGAAGAACTGAGAAAGAAGAAGTGATTTTTGTGAAATGTGGACGCCGCCGAATGGATGCAGGACGACAGACAAGACATGATGGCATAAGCTCATCACCTTTTGGCTGGCTGATAAACAGCTAATAAACAAGGAAGAGGAAATAGGAACAAAACCTGGAAAGAAACAGATGTAACAATACAAAAGCATGATCAGACTTCATGACCAGCAATAACATACAGAGGATATAAGAAAGCAAACTAATAAAGAAACATACACAGAACATGTGAACACAATAGGGTAACAAGCCAATGACAGGACAGGGACAGAAACAGGACCAGGACTGAAGTTAAAGCGAACATGAGCACATGGTGTCCATTGCCATAGGAACCGTGACACAAATCCATGCCATAGAGAAGGAAATTGTCTTTTGTATGTGTTTTTTTTGTTAGTAAAAGTAAGTTTATGATGTAGTCTGACAGTTTGTGCCTTATGGCATTTACTGGTGGCTGTGTAAATATTATTCTGACAATATATCTACACACACACACCGCCATCCTAACCCTGAACTGGGGTGTACCACTAGCTACTAGACTTTAAAATAAAACCCTACATCTCAGCAGAACCCTCAATACCTTCTGGTGTGTGAGTGAAGTAGTAAGTGGAGATACTGGCTCTGGCTCTGTTTTTGCACCAGTCTTTTCTGTCACGCTTCCCGATTGGGGAATAAACTGGACCTAAATAACATTTATATAAGGTTCATGCTGCTTGTTTTGGCCTTTGCAGGCGGTCCTCTGTGCTCCATGAGGTCATTCTGTTTAAAACTGTGGAACAGCTGAATTCTGATTTTATAACTCATTCTCCTCAGCGTATAATTTTAATTTCATGCAGTGCCAAAATATTACATGGCCTATTTATTATCACTGTAAATTGAAATATAGCTGTGCATTTGGTGCTTATAAAGTAATTTTGGGAAAAATTTATGATAAGACTATTTACATGGAGCTCCTTTTCTGTATTAATGCTGTCATCACATTAGTGTAAGTTACCTTTGCCAAGGGCACTGACACAACCCCATACTATGACAGACCCTAGGTTTTGGGGTTGTTGCTGGGAACAGTCTGGATGGTCCTTTTCGTCTTTGGTCCAGAGCACATGGCATCCATTTCATACAATAAAGACGTGGAATACTGATTCATCTGAGCACAACACACGTTTCCACTGTGTGATGGTCCATCCCAGATGCCTCCAAACCCAGAGAAGCCGAAGGTGCTTCTGGACACAGTTAACATCAGGCTTCCTTTTCACACAGTAACGTTTTAACTGGCATTTGTGGATGTAACTCTGTACATATTTGACAAAGGTTTGCCAAAGTAATCCTGAGCCCATGTGGTTCTATCAGCTATAGATGAATGACAGTTCTTGATGCAGTGGCCTGAGAGATTAGAGATCACGGGTGTTCAGCTTAGGCTTGAGCCCTTGCCCTTTACATGCCGAAATTCCTCACGATCCCTTGAATTGTTTAATGATATTATGCATTGGAGAAGGTGAAATATCCAAATCCCTTCCTAACTTTCTTTGAAGAACATTGTTTTTAAACATGTCAGTAAATTTTCTCACACGTTTGTTGACAAACTGGAAATCCTTGACCCATCTTTGCTCCTCAAAGACTAGGCCTTTCCAGGGTACTGATTTTGTACAAAACCATGATTACAATCATCTGTTGACATCTCCTGTTTCAAATCACATCATTATTTAATTGTTTTATCTCATTATTAGCCCACAATTGCCCCTTCCCAACATTTTTTTGGAATATGTTGCAGCCCTGAAATGCAGGAATAGATGTAATCTGAAGAAAATTCTTATTATACACAACTGAAGCAATTTTCACTTACTTATGACTTTTCGATGTCTTTCTTAGCTGACATCTTGATCATATTTAACAGTTGGCATCTCTGGCCACCGCCGGATGGTGCACATGACCTACAAATCAACTGATCCCACGTATGGCTGAGTTGGTATGTCCCTACATTCCAATTCATGCAGCAGTCTGTCCTCCAGATCCATAGGGCCTCTTTTATCCATCTGGTCTGCCTGTGTGCCTCCCAATCAATCACCTTGACCCACTCCCAGTCAATCACGTGCACCATCCGGCAGTGGCCAGAGATGCCAAGCGTTAGATGTGATCAAGATGTCAGCTAAGAAAGACATCAAAATGTCATAAGTAAGTAAAAACTGATTCGGTTGTGTATAATAAGAATTTTCTTAAGATTAGTAATCAACCAACTGGATGAAACTTTTTGAAAAAAAAAAAAAGAGTGGACATATATTAACAAATGAAATGAAGTTGACCAGACAAAACATGAAATATCTTGGGTGATGTCATACTGTGGGCAATGAAATATATTTTGAAAGTCAACAAATTTAGGAGTCACTGATTTCTTTTTTACAACCCCGATTCCAAAAATGTTGGGACAAAGTACAAATTGTAAATAAAAACGGAATGCAATGATGTGGAAGTTTCAAAATTCCATATTTTATTCAGAATAGACCATAGATGACATATCAAATGTTTAAACTGAGAAAAGTATCATTTAAAGAGAAAAATTAGGTGGTGATTTTAAATTTCATGACAACAAATCTCAAAAAACTTGGGACAAGGCCATGTTTACCACCGTGAGACATCCTCTTTTCCCTTTACAACAGTCTATAAACGTCTGGGGACTGAGGAGACGAGTTGCTCAAGTTTAGGGATAGGAATGTTAACCCATTCTTGTCTAATGTAGGATTCTAGTTGCTCAAATGTCTTAGGTCTTTTTTGTTGTATCTTCCGTTTTATGATGCACCAAATGTTTTCTATCCCCTGCGGAAGTCGGAGCACCTAGGGACCCACCAGTCCCCATCTCTTCGGAGGTGCCTCACCGTGGTGCAGGGGTGAACCCAGGTTAAAGTTGGATCAATGATTCCTGGGGCCAATTGGAGCATGCGAAGCTCCCCGGGCTAACCACCCGTCGAGTGGATTGAAGCCTGGTTACGAAACCTACACACAGTTTAACCCAATCCTCCATGGTCCTTGCGGACTGGGAGGAGTTGTTCATTCAAGGATTACAGACAAGGACCTATGGGGACGAACAATGATGCCGACAAGGCCGAAGCTATTCTCCCATAAACAACGGACATGGATTGGGACATGGAATGTACGAACTATCAAGCGGGAAAAGTCCACCAAGTTGCCAAAGAGATGCGAAGGTTAAACCTAGTGATTTTAGGAATTAGTGAAGCCAGGTGGTTGGGAAGTGGTAAGATCCAACTAGTGACTGGAGAAACTCTACTCTACTCTGGCGCAACTGGCGATAGTGCACCACACGAGAAAGGAGTGGCATTGATGCTGTCCAAACAAGCGGCCAAGAGCCTTGTGGAATGGGAACAGATTTCCGAGCGTATAATTATGGCTAGAGTTGAATCTAAATTCCAGAAAAGCACCATCCTACAAACCTATGCACCAACAAATGAAGCCAATGAAGAGGAAAAAGAAGATTTCTATAATAAGTTGCAAGTAGCATTCAACAAGATCAAAAATGGGAACATCACTTTGGTCATGGGAGATTTTAATGCCAAGGTAGGTTCGGACAATCAAGATCGAGAGTGCACCATGGGATCCCAGGAGGTACCATCAATGAGAACGGTGAGCTGTTTTGTGATTTCTGCGCGATCAATGGACTTGTGATAGGCAGAACACTCTTCCAACATAAGATGTCACACAAAGTGACATGGAGATCACCCGACGGCATGACTGAGAATCAAATAGACCATGTGGCCATTAATAGAACGTGGAGGAGCTCACTACAGGATTTCCGAGTGAGGCGAAGTGCCGATGCAGGGTCTGACCATCACCTTGTGGTTGCAGAAATCAAGATCAAGTTACTATCTACTAAGAAAGCAAGATCTACAAGGAACAGGTATAACACTATGAAGCTAAGAGATTGAGATACAAAAGATGAATTCGTGCTGGAGTTATCGAACCTTATGAAGCCTTGCGAAGCGAGGAATCTTTAGAACATGATGTAGACGAAGTTTGGAACCAGATTAAAGATATGTACACAGCCACATGTGAAAGAGTTCTTGGGAAGATAAATCATGACAGGAAAGAGTGGATGAGTGAGAGATCTTGGAAATTGGTGGAAGAGAGAAGAGAACTGAAGAGCAAGCTAGATAGCGCCAAGACGAGGAATCAGAAGCTGACTGCAGGACAGAACTACAACACGAAGGATTGAGAAGTCAAGAAGAGCTGCAGGAAGGACAAGAAAGAAAGAATTGATAGTATTGCACAAGAAGCCGAGAAGGCAGTGGAAATGAATGACATCAAGAAGGTATATGACACCACTAAATTGCTGTGCAGGAAGATCACCTAAAGTAAACCAGTCAAGGATAAGAGTGACACAGTCCTGACAAGTATAGATGACCAACTGAAGCATTGGAGGGAACAT
This sequence comes from Neoarius graeffei, assembly GCF_027579695.1. NCBI lineage: Eukaryota > Metazoa > Chordata > Actinopteri > Siluriformes > Ariidae > Neoarius > Neoarius graeffei. Next base: position 89,274,123 of record NC_083573.1, read on the forward strand.
TTTGAAGAGGTTTTGAACAGACCACCCCCTATCAGTCAGATAACTCTCCCAGAAGCCCCACCACTAACAATTGGAATTGGCCCTATTACCAAAACCGAGGTGAAGAATGCACTGAAGACCTTGAAGAATGGAAACGCAGCCGGGTTCGACAACATCCCTGCAGAAGCTTGGAAAGAAGGAGACTGGATTTCGGAGGAAGTTTTATACACACTTTTGAATAAGATCTGGAACGATGAAGATATCCCTGCAGATTGGAAAATAGGACTCTTGGTGAAGCTGCCAAAGAAAGGTGACCTCAGTGATTGCGCCAACTCGAGAGGTGTCATGCTGCTGTCCATAGCCAGCAAAGTTCTCTGCAGGATTATCTTGTCAAGAATGCAAAGCCCTGTTGAAGAGAAACTTCGAGACGAGCAGGCAGGCTTCCGCAGGGAACGCTCATGCTGTGATCAAATAACAACACTAAGGATTATTATAGAACAATCCCTTGAGTGGAACACTGGATTATATCTGATATTTGTGGACTTTGAGAAAGCCTTCGATTCTATCGACAGGGAGATGCTCTGGAAGATCCTGAGGCATTATGGTATCCCATCTAAGATCGTGAGGATGATCCAAGTCCTGTATGACGGCTTCCAGGCAAGAGAATGTTGCATGAAGGGAAGATGACCGAACCATTTGAAATGAAAACCAGGGTAAGACAAGGATGCCTACTTAATCCACTTCTGTTTCTAGTGGCATTGGACTGGGTAACAAGACAAGCATATGGAGAGAACAAGACCGGAATCCAGTTTACCATGCTGACGAAGCTTGAAGATCTTGAATTTGCAGACAACATTGTATTACTTAGCCAGAAGATCGCTCATGCATGCAAGAAGTTCGAAGCACTACAAGACGAAGCCACCAAAGTGGGATTGAAAGTCAACAACATCAAAACCAAAGAAATGAGGATAGGTACCCCTAGCAATGCAGGGAACATTTTGTGCAAAGACCAACCACTAGAGCAGGTAGGAAGCTTCACTTACCTGGGTAGTATCGTCAACACTACAGGAGGCTCTGATGAAGATGTAGAGACAAGGTGCAGAAAAGTGCAAGCGGTGTTTTACTTATTGAGACCTATTTGGAAATCAAGATATATATCCCTATGGATGAAATTAAGGATCTTTAATTCGAATGTGAAATCTGTTCTCCTGTATGGCTCAGAAACGTGGCGGCTAACCTCTAATATCATCAAGAAGTTACAGGCATTTGTCAGTTGCAGACTCCGTTACATTCTTGGAATATTCTGGCCAAACAAAATGACCTGTGGCATTGCACCGAACAGGAAAGGATAGAAGTTGTCATCAGGAGAAGAAAGTGGCAATGGATTGGGCACACCTTAAGTAAGCCGATGTCTAACATCACCCGGCAGTCCTTGGACTGGAACCCGCAAGGGAAAAGGGGTCGCCCGAAGAAATCTTGGAAAAGGACAATAACCGAGGAACACCTGAGGATTGGGATGTCATGGGAACAACTGAAACGGACTGCCAAGAACCGAGTTCGATGGAGAAAACTTGTGGAGGCCCTATGAAGAGGGTTAAGTAAGTAAGTAAGTAAATGTTTTCTATGGGTGAAAGATCTGGACTGCAGGCTGGCCAGTTCAGTACCTGGACCCTTCTTCTATGCAGCCATGATGCTGTAATTGATGCAGTATGTGGTTTGGCATTGTCATGTTGGAAAATGCAAGGTGTTCCCTGAAAGAGACGTCGTCTGGATGGGAGCATATGTTGCTCTAGAACCTGGATATACCTTTCAGCATTGATGGTGTCTTTCCAGATGTGTAAGCTGCCCATGCCACACACACTAATGCAACCCCATACCATCAGAGATGCAGGCTTCTGAACTGAGCGCTGATAACAACTTGGGTCGTCCTTCTCCTCTTTAGTCCAAATGACACGGCATCCCTGATTTCCATAAAGAACTTCAAATTTTGATTCGTCTGACCACAGAACAGTTTTCCACTTTGCCACAGTCCATTTTAAATGAGCCTTGGCCCAGAGAAGACATCTGTGCTTCTGGATCATGTTTAGATACGGCTTCTTCTTTGAACTATAGAGTTTTACCTGGCAACGGCGGATGGCACAGTGAATTGTGTTCACAGATAATGTTCTCTGGAAATATTCCTGAGCCCATTTTGTGATTTCCAATACAGAAGCATGCCTGTATGTGATGCAGTGCCGTCTAAGGGCCCAAAGATCACGGGCACCCAGTATGGTTTTCCGGCCTTGACCCTTATGCACAGAGATTCTTCCAGATTCTCTGAATCTTTTGATGATATTATGCACTGTAGATGATGATATGTTCAAACTCTGCAATTTTACACTGTCGAACTCCTTTCTGATATTGCTCCACTATTTGTCGGTGCAGAATTAGGGGGATTGGTGATCCTCTTCCCATCTTTACTTCTGAGAGCCGCTGCCACTCCAAGATGCTCTTTTTATACCCAATCATGTTAATGACCTATTGCCAATTGATCTAATGAGTTGCAATTTGGTCCTCCAGCTGTTCCTTTTTTTGTACCTTTAACTTTTCCAGCCTCTTATTGCCCCATCCCAACTTTTTTGAGATGTGTTGCTGTCATGACATTTCAAATGAGCCAATATTTGGCATGAAATTTCAAAATGTCTCACTTTTGACATTTGATATGTTGTCTATGTTCTATTGTGAATACAATATCAGTTTTTGAGATTTGTAAATTATTGCATTCTGTTTTTATTTACAATTTGTACTTTGTCCCAACTTTTTTGGAATCATGGTTGTATTTGCGGTTATCATAACGTCCCAACTTTTCTGATTTAGGGTTGTATTTAAAATTCTTTTAAGGCACAATATTGTGCCATATGTCAATATATAATATGTACAAGTTATACAGTATGTAAAACCAGAGTCATTGACCAACTTTACTTACTGTTTGTACCAATTGACAAGCAGGGCCGCTGACAGCTTTGGCTGGGCCCGGGACAAAATGTTCTGAATGGGCCCCCGGGCCAACCCACACACACACCCACCTCTCTTATCCCAGTCTCTACTCACTCCAACCCTTAAATGACAGGTATTCAAAAACCATTCAACTGGTCAACAACCATTTCATTTTAGCATTTCAACATTTTTACAGTTTTAACATTTTAACAAAAAAAAGCCCAAATCCAGCAACCTCACACACATTGTGATCCTGTGACGTAATCCCCAATTTCACTGAATCTTTCCCCCTGTACTGTAACGGAATAAGCGGTTACTGTTACTTTGTATCCTTTAACCGAACGCCATTAAATGTATTCTGTTACGCCCCAAGCCTGCATGCGACAGCCCCCGCAATGCCTTCCTAAACTCGTGGATAGTCTACTATAATCACGCGATTGGGGTGCTCTTGAAGGAGCAGCGATGGACAGGGGATTTCGGGCAGGGCTGGGGGCGAACATAGTATACTGTGCGTGCGTACTGTCCAGTGTGAAAAGCAGAGAAGAACACACCGCTCGAGAAATACGAGATATGATTGCGGGCTAATGTGATTAGCTTCAATCAGATATATGAAGCACAATGTTATTAAGCCGTTGTGGTTATGAAATGATTCAATGCCCTGTGCGTTTGATATGGTGTTCAGTGTGACTTGCTCTCCCCTCGTTTGTAACATGAATTGCGTGTCGCGCGTGCCTTGGTTGGGGTTACTTTACGGGGCTGGAAAAAGTTGGCTGTGTCTTACCTGGCTCAGCTGCCCCACTGCCTTTGCTAGTACCTGCTGCATCATCCGAATCTTTTTTAAAAATATTTATGCAGTGAGCCCCTGAGCCTCTTGGTTTCTTCCTCTCTTTTTCTCTTTTCTTTTCTTTTCTGTGCTCCTGACTTGTGCATGTTGGCAAATGGCACACACGCTGATTGTCGAAGCGCTATGATCGAACGATGTCGTTTTTTTCCCCTTAATCAAAGAGTCAGACCAAACCATGTTTGCATTAGGGGTGGTAGGGGGTTCTTGACGCCTTTTTCAAAGACAGTAAAGGCAAAAGATCTAGAAATCATTTATTGAATGCAAATATAGCACATTTCTCCCCCAAATCAACACAATTTGAAATGAAATAAAATAATTTAATCGCAACTTCATGAGAGCCCAGTTCTGGCCCTCCCCATTCCTGGGCCCGGGACAACATACCCGTTTGTCCCCCCCTGTCGGCGGGCCTGTTGACAAGCTACCAGTGAAGACACTATATCATATTGGAGACAAAGTAATATCACCATATTAAGTATATTTTTTGCAGTAAAATTGGCATAAGAAGAAGAAGCCAAGCAGCCTTTATTTCTCACACATACACTCAAGCACAGACTTACAATGGTGCTTGAAAGTTTGTGAACCCTTTAGAATTTTCTATATTTCTGCATAAATATGACCTAAAACATCATCAGATTTTCACACAAGTCCTTAAAGTAGATAAAGAGAACCCAGTTAAACAAATGAGACAAATTGAGGAAAATGATCCAATACATATCTGTGAGTGACAAAAGTAAGTGAACCTTTGCTTTCAGTATCTGGTGTGACCCCCTTGTGCAGCAATAACTGCAACTAAATGTTTCCGGTAACTGTTGATCAGTCCTGCACACCGGCTTGGAGGAATTTTAGCCCATTCCTCCATACAGAACAGCTTCAACTCTGGGATGTTGGTGGGCTTCCTCACATGAACTGCTCGCTTCAGGTCCTTCCACAACATCTTGATTGGATTAAAGACTTTGACTTGGCCATTCCAAAACATTAACTTTATTCTTCTTTAACCATTCTTTGGTAGAACGACTTGTGTGCTTAGGGTCGTTGTCTTGCTGCATGACCCACCTTCTCTAGAGATTCAGTTCATGGACAGATGTCCTGAGATTTTCCTTTAGAATTCACTGGTATAATTCAGAATTCATTGTTCCATCAATGATGGCAAGCCATCCTGGCCCAGATGCAGCAAAACAGGCCTAAACCATGATACTACCACCACCATGTTTCAGAGATGAGATAAGGTTCTTATACTGGAATAACGCTTATACAAACATAACGCTTCTCATTTAAACCAAAAAGTTCTATTTTGATCTCATCTGTCCACAAAACATTTTTCCAATAGCCTTCTGGCTTGTCCACATGATCTTTAGCAAACTGCAGATGAGCAGCAATGTTCTTTTTGGAGAGCAGTGGCTTTCTCCTTGCAACCCTGCCATGCACACCATTGTTGTTCAGTGTTCTCCTGATTGTGGACTCATGAATATTAACATTAGCCAATGTGAGAGAGGCCTTCAGTTGCTTAGAAGTTACCCTGGGATCCTTTGTGGCCTTGCTGACTATTACATGCCTTGCACTTGGAGTGATCTTTGTTGGTCGACCACTCCTGGGGAGGGTAACAATGGTTTTGAATGTCTTCCATTTGTACACAATCTGTCTGACTGTGGATTGTGGAGTCCAAACTCTTTAGAGATAGTTTTGTAACCTTTTCCAGCCTGATGAGCATTAACAACACTTTTTCTGAGGTCCTCAGAAATCTCCTTTGTTCGTGCCATGATACACTTCCACAAACGTGTTGTGAAGATCAGACTTTGATAGATCCCTGTTCTTTAAATAAAACAGGGTGCCCACTCACACCTGATTGTCATCCCATTAATTGAAAACACCTGATTCTAATTTCACCTTCAAATTAACTGCTAATCCTAGAGGTTCACATACTTTTGCCACTCACAGATTCTAAAGGGTTCACAAAATCTCAAGCACCACTGTAAGCACACAGTGAAACTTAACCTCTGCATTTAACCCATCTGAAGCAGTGAAGGGAACCTCTGTCCAACCTCAGGCCATGTTAACCTAACCACGTGTTTGAATTGTGGGGGAAACCAGAGCACCCAGAGGAAACCCATGCAGACACAGGGAGAACATGCAAGTTCCACACAGAAAGCTCAAACCCAGAACCTTCTTACTGTGAAGTGACAGTGCTAACCACTACGCCACCCTACAAAGTGCTGTACTGACTTATTGCATTAAATTAATGGCATTTAGCAGACGCTCTCATCCAGAGAGGATGTACAGCATACCCAGAGCAGCCTGGGGAGTAGTTGGAGGTTAGGTGCCTTGCTCAAGAGTATGTCAGCCATTCCTGTTGGTCCAGGGAATCAAACCAGTAACCTTTTGGTCCCAAAGCTGTTTCTCTAACCATCAGACCATGGCTTCCCGCACTTATTTAATGACTAACTTGACTAAGTAATAATCATATGATTAAATAATTTTTCAACTTCAAGCATAGCAATTCATCATAGGATAAAGGTGATCAGGCCCTGTGATGACCTGGCGACTTGTCCAGGGTGTACCCCGCCTTTCGCCCGTAGTCAGCTGGGATAGGCTCCAGCTTGCCTGCGACCCTGTAGAACAGGATAAAGTGGCTAGAGATAATGAGATGAGATGAGATAAAGGTGATCAGTCAGGAGCAGTGTGAATTGGTTCAGTGTCAATTCATGAAAGCTAAATTCCTCCTGCAAGTCATTTAACATCCCTATTCTTAGACATAATTTCTTAAGACACGAAGAGTTGACTCATTTCTAGGTTTTCTTGGAGAAATTATGGATGCCAGAAAGCCCTGGAAATTCCATTTCATAATTCCCACTCTGAGGTCTGAGGTCTTTCCCAGACAGAAAATGGGAATTACAGCTTCCAGTTATTCCCAGTTTTAGAGAGCTGTATATTGAAATTCTCTCTCTCTCTCACACACACACACACACACACACACACACACACACACACGAAGGAAGGAAGGAAGGAAGGAAGGAAGGAGAGACCAGGTAACAGCCCCTTCATTAGGTTCAGTGGTTCAGCCAACCTGTCAATGCAAAAAATGGTCAAGTTTACACAAGGGCCAAATTATATAAGCCCAATGCTGTCTGGAATTTAGACGGCAGGGGAAAAGGTACGAGTTGCACTTTCACTCGAATAATGAAATATGTGAAACATAAAATTCACATCAAAATGGTGAATACTGTGACATCACACAGCAGCAAGGCAAATTAAGAAAAGTTATTTTACAGATTTGTCACCCTACTCCACATACTATAAATGTACACATGATCCTTCATTATAGTGCTCTCTCTCTCTCTCTCTCTCTCTCTCTGTTCCTCCAGCAGCTCAGGGCCCTGACAGCTATTACAAGCCTCATTAGTGTGCTGCAGTGGCAGAGAGGCTCAGTGGAGGGGGCTCAGCTCAGCACCCCAGCTGTCAGGAGCCATGATGTGGAGGAAGAAAAGCTCTACTCCCTCTCCTGCATCACTTCATCATGGCTCCAAAACACAAGGCCAGAGTTTCTGTGGCCTAATGAGAGGGAAAAGGGAGGTGATTTAACAAAGCCTGGACCCAGAATACCGAGAAACACTACTGAGGCAGCCATACAACACCACAACACCGCCTGTTGACGCACTGTATCCAGAAATGTTTCAAAAGCATTCACCATTTACCCCTTAACACATATTTATAAGCCTCCAAGTTTAGTCTTTGTGGGGAATGTGTGTCTAATTGAAACAAGCCTGACATTTTCAGGTGAACGTATAAGGGAGACACACAGCGTTACTCGCAGGAATAATCCACTCTCACCTCACTAACCGCACAGCTGGGGACGGCCTAATGAGGTCACTGTGCACAGACACATCGTTTTGTGTCAACAGCTTGCAAATAGCACAGCACTCTGGAGCTCTTAGTGTAGCTGCAAAACGTGCCAAAGGAATGAAAACACAATCTCATGTGTAACTGTATGGTTATAATTCTTCACAACGACTAACAACCAAATCAGGCATTTGCTTCACGACTTTATTTGTTATTGCAACAGATCTTTTTTTTTTTTTTTTTTACATCGAAAGTCTGCACAATAAGTAAGGTATAAAACACTTGCTGGTGGGTAAAGTATAGGAAAATGAGCCCGTCAATGATGGCCTCCTGTCTAGTCCAGAAGGAATGATCTAAAGTGGGCCACCTTGCGCAATAAATGTGGCAAGCTATACACACTAGACAAAAGCTATATACAAGCTACATATATATAGAAGCTATACCCACCCTAGGAATACTGACCTATTTGCCAGAAAGAATCCAAAATGGCAAGGAATTGACCAAGAAGAAGCAATTTTTGTTGAACTGCTCATTAAGCCTTGATTAATCCATAACTTCATAAATAATTGTAATTAAGCACATCTGGGTAGAAGTTATATAAACTTTAGGTACCCCTAGCTTCATGATAGAAAGAATCAAAATAGGTGAAGAATTGAGGGAGAAGAAGCGATTTGTGTGGAAACTACTCGTTAGGGCTTAATTATTCCATATCTTCATTATTAATTACAATTATGCAAATTTGGGTAGAAGCTATATGCACCCCAGACTGCCCTACCTTCCTGCCAAAAAGAATAAAAATCAGTGTAGAATTGAGAGAGAATAAGCGATTTTCATGAAATGTGGACAATGCCGGATGGATGACGGACGGACGACAGCCAACACATGATGGCATAAATTCGTTGCCTGTCGGCCGGATGAACTAATAATCAACAATGGGATGATGAGATGCAGCCTGACATGAACCAGAGTTTGTGTTTCAACCCCAGAGTTGATTACTTTCCAAAGAACACCATGTCCTGAAGGTTTTTTTAATTTTTGTTTTTATATCATAGCAATTTGCCAATCATTACAACACTTTAATTTACCAATGAATGAGCAGCGCGGCATATTGTTTATCTGTTTAATGTTACATTTCACATTGTGGAACATCTGTGACGTTATAATAGCTAATACTTATTCCCTCAGCAGCTCCTATTTTTTTCTCTCTCATGTTACCAAGACACCAGAAACCACAAACTCCTCTGTTCTGAAAATCTTCTGTTGTCTGTGACAGAAAACTTACTGTCTGTTACAAATCCCTGCTGCTGGAGACTCCTTGGAGAAATTTTTACAAACATCGCCTTAGTGAAATCATCACCATATCAACAAACGCATATTTTTTTTTTAAGTTCTGAAATTTGTTTATTCTTTCTTCTTCAGTTATGTGGACATTCCTGGGAATGAGGTGCTACAATAGAAATGTAAGGTTATAGAATAAGCACAGTGATGTAAACATTACAGTACACTGACACATTTAGCAGACACTCTTATCCAGACCAACATACAACATGCCCAGAGCAGTCTGGGGAGCAGTTGGGGGAGCAGTTGGGGGTTAGGTGCCTTGCTCAAGGGTACTTCAGCCATTCCTGCTAGTCCAGGGAATCAAACCAGTGACCTTTTGGTCCCAAAGCTGCTTCTTTAACCATTAGGCCATGGCTTCCCCCAGATTTAAACCTGTGATTTAAGTAACAGCTGAGATTACTGTCAAAGCTGCTGCTTTGAAAGTTAATCAACACCTTCTGACCAATCAGATTCAAGAATTCAGCAGTAGGTTCTCCGATGAACAGATGGATGGATTGCTTTATCATGATGAGGGGATTCCCTCCAGATCTCTCGCTCTGTCTGAGCTGTCTGGAGTTCGGCTGTCCAGGCTTCTGTTTGAAAGCGTGATGAATGGAGCCCGTAAATACGTTTCAGTTCTGGGCGCCAGTCTCAGGTGGCCTGTATTTCAGAGCTCCATCCGGCCAAAACCTGGCCCTACTTTAACAGCAACACCATGTTTTTATCCCGGTTCTGGATGCACGCCAGACCAAGCCGTCAGCAGAGTACGTTTTCAGAAAAAAAGCGATCCGTTTCTTTTACCAACCTTCCTGTCTCTCTGTCTGCTTCCTTGCTTACCTTCTTTCTCTGGTGAACCCATCATACGCTAAACACATTGACTGTGACAAGGCTTTGGAGAATGCACACCTATGTAGCCTGTGTCAATGTGCATGTGTGTGATGAAAGTCCTCAGCGGGGTGCTTGGAGTTTGTTGACATAACTTCAAGCTCTGGCCAGGCAGCCGAATCTGCTCTCTGTATCAAGTGAGGGCTCCCAAAGGATCTCTTCCACACTCTTTGCCAGGAGTTTTGCTCCACCATTAATCTGAACGTAGCCATCAGGATATGATAACAACTCCTCTCTGGTTCCTGTGTGTCCCTGCTGGAGTCCATGAAAAACACTAGAGAGGCAGAAAACAAACACCCGTGGTGCAGCTGGGAGATATTAAGTCAGGTTTCCCAGCATGAATATCCATGGCCTCTTTATTTTCTGCTACTAAATCACATCTGTGACAGTCTGGCCCTCTGCATAAACAGTTTACACACCATTAGGGAGAGGTAAATTGTACAGCCATGCGTAGTCCACGCTTGCTCATAAATACATCTGTTTGCTCATGGCACAGTGAAGAAACTAATGAGTGTTAATTTGCTCATTAGTTCAAAGAGACAAACAGGAGTCATCCAGCATTAAAGATATGAAGAAAACCATTTGGTTATTGCTTATTAAAGCCTAATATGCATTAAATATGCTTAATTTTGAAGGATATATGTGGTGTATTGAGTGATACTGGCTCTAATTATTTGTTTGGTCCTGTATTTTTGTTATTCTTGTGGGAAGTTAGCGATTGTCTGCTGCGCCAATGTTACACGGCGAGTTCAGTTACAATACCGTTTAATAGAAGAAGAAATTCTCAAACATGAGTGATAACAATCAACTTTCATCATTAGCTCCTAAAAACAAAAGCGCAACAGCTTCTTTTCTCACTCAGCATTCCTACAAGGTCTCAGTGTCATATTAATGAGAAATCTAACATAGCACTTTTGGAGATACTGGTGCAAACATTGGGCTGAAGTTCAATCCAATGCAATGTAATGCAGCTACACTGTATATCACAGTTCTGCTGAGTTTGCTTCAGACAGAGGCTCAGCTCAGCAAGTTAGTGATTTATGAGAGGAGGAGTGTCATGGTGTTGGTGATAGTAGCAATGTTGCAGTCGAGTCACGAAACCTTAAGTCTGAGTCCAGTCTTGAGTCCCCAGTGTTCAAGTCCAAGTCATTAAAGAAAATGTCGAGTCCACTATTAATCCGAGTTGAGTCCAAGAACAAGACTCCAGCCGCACCATTTGATGGTGGCTGTTGCTGCCTTTATGTGAAACCGTCTCTGCTACTGTGTTGGACTAACGTCACTGCTTGACTGCTCCATTTTAGTTAATAGGCTACAGATAAAAAGCTTGTTCATCGCTCAGCAAGCCCCACCCACTATCAACAGGGCAAATAATATGAGAGAGGGTTAACACTAGCTAGTTCATTGGTCAGCAAGCAAGCCCCGCTATCAACAGAGCAAATAACATAGCTAGTTCATTGGTCAGCAAGCAAGTCCCGCTATCAACAGGGCAATGAACATAACATGTTACTTCCTTCTCTGAGTGGAGCCTTGCCAAAGGATGATTGAAGTTCGAGGTCGTTCCCGTCGTCTCCTCGATAGTTCTTCTACATATGGAACACATAGCAGTGCATTTTTTCCCACTGCACGAGAAATCTGTATAAGCAAAGCAGACAATCCTAGGGGTGTTCTCTCCAGGTGTTTTAATGCTATTAACGTTAGTTTGTTCCTGAACATGACGTATGAACAGGTGAATGTGCATTCTCTTGCACAAAATTAGTATAAAAATTAATGTAGATATAAATATAAATATATTGTGCCAAATTATTATGGTACGTTACAAAAAATAAAGAAAAAAATCAGAGTCCCCGTCTCCAATTTATGAGTCCAAATGCAGTTAATGTACGAGTCCAAGTCCGAGTCATCAGTGCTCAAGTCCAAGTCAAGTCACAAGTCCTTAAAATTAGGGCATGAGTCAGACTCGAGTCCGAGTCCTGGACTTGAGTACTACAAGCCTGGATATTAGTGGTGATGAAAGTTGAAGCTTTGGAAGCTGATCTGTTTGAGTAGCATGTACCAGTGAGGAGGTGAAGGAGCTGGACAGATGAAATGACCAAAGCACTGCTGCATTGCTCTCTTTGGGGAAAGATGAAGCGAAGGCTAAATCCCACTGCACCACTATCAGCAGGTAGTCAGTGGGTAATTGTGGGTAACACAGGAAAGCGGTAATGTTGGAAACTGTTAACCAAAGTGAAGACCAATTTGTCAATGAAAGAAGTCAGAATTTAATTATAAAACTAGAAAGGTACTCGAGTCAGTAGAGCGCATACCTTCACCAAGCCACATATTATCAACATCAAAATCCAATTGTTCCTTCACCCATGGCCCAGTTTTCCTCAAAATTTCATCACTATTTTTTGAGTTATGTTGGGAACAAACAAACAGGTAAACCAATGGAGGTGAAAATGTAACCTCCTCCAACACATATGGCAGAGGTAATAAATCTTTTGCACAGTTGAAGATCACATTTTATTATAAATATTGATATGCAACTTAGGGCAGCATGGTGGTGTATTGGTTAGCAGTGTTGCATCATAGCAAGAATGTTCTGGGTTTGAGCCCAGTGACCAATGGGGCCTTTCTGTGTGGAGTTTGCATGTTCACCCCGTGTCTGCGTGGGTTCCCTCCGAGTGCTCCGGTTTCCCCCACAGGCCAAAGACATGCAGGTTAGGTTAATTGGTGGCTCTAAATTGACTGTAGGTGTGAATGTGAGTGTGAATGGTTGTTTGTCTCTATGTGTCAGCCCTGCGATGATCTGGCGACTTGTCCAGGGTGTACCCCGCCTCTCGCCCATAGTCAGCTGGGATAGGCTCCAGCTTGCCTGCAACCCTGCACAGGATAAGCAATTATGGATAATGGTTGGATGGATGGATATGCAACTTATTCAGGGTGGATTTTGCCTCCAAGTCCATTTTTATTGGATCAGAGTTCTTGCAGTTCCTGTGATGCCCATTAGGAGGAAGCAGAATACCACTGTGTGCCATATACTCAATCTCCTTTTTGTCAGAGATTCACTTTCCCCTATGAACAGAATAAAGTTTTATCCAGTTGAGCATCTCATCTCAAAAGTCCACAGAATTGTTAGTCAGAACAAGTGCACTGAAAGTAACCTTTAAGATTTCAACACAGCAGTGAATATTGGAGCGATTTTAGGGCGACCTTGTTTCCAAAAGCTCTGACATAAGTGGATTTGGCATTATAAGGGCAAAGTTTAGCTTCTGTCCCATTAACAAGGGTGAGATTTTTTCCAGCTTGAGATTCAGGACTTCCAATCTGCCGAGAGCTTTGTTTTTATTCATTGTGAAGGATTTAGCCTTAAACCCTGTGGCAGGGCAAGGAACAAGCCTCCAGCAAATCAATATATTCAATCAGAGAGGTTTCACATGGCATGAGGGGATAGTGAGCGAAAACCCAAATGACGCACTATTTGTTGCACCCTTCAGCTGTAATATTAATCATCTGACTGCTACAAACTGAGCTCAAAGAACCATGAGGAAGGCAAGCCATTTTCTCTTTGGCTTTATATGAGAAAGGTTTCATATATGTGGTTTTATATATGTGGTTTTGTATTAGGAAAGAAAGCTTTTTTTTCTTTACCACAGACTGAAAAAAAAAGCCAGACGAGTACAAGACAGAGAAAGAGTGATCTGGAAAGCAATGCGATCAACCATCTGAAGTTCATTCATCCTTTATAGATCATGCGATAAGACTGAAAATGTAATAACATGACATCTGAGAGGTGCATAGAGGATATGACACATCGTAAGGATCAGGAGTTTATGCATGGTTTCTCTCAGTCTGCCTTGTCCAGAGACTAATACTGTCATATCAGCATGATCTAAATGGAAGAGATCTGATAGAAGATCAGCAGAAACCAAAGCAGATGTGCTATTTACTAAGGAATAATCATTAACTACTAGACAAGCAACCTTGCCTGTTCTTTGTACACATATGTCCCCAAATACTTGCATACTAAATTCACTGACCAGTTCTTATAAGTTTTTTTTTTTTCCCCAGCAACTATACTTGTGATTTGTTTGGTTTGGCTCTGTGATGCGACAGTTGAAACGTAATGTCGTGTCTGTCAGCAGCACACAGCTTGCTATTGTGGCTTTGGGTAGAGTAATGCAAACACTTCAAAACCAGTCATGCTTAAATTAGCCCAAAGCTGGTTGTACACGCCTGTGATGCCAAAACAAACAAGCATGTGTTTGTCTTATTATGTGTAATTTGTACAGATACAGAAGATGGATCATTTGACATATTTTAACCAAGAAAAGACACTCCAGGTCAAAAAAGTACACTGTAAGAATACCCATGTGCTGTATATCACATAGCAACTATTTAACAGTTATTCCACTAAATCGAGTTGTACATGAGCTGATAGCCGACAAGGCGCATAGCACCAAGTTGGTTATAAACCATGCACGATGAGATTGAGTGGAATAACTGTTTTATTCTATCCACATTCACTGGATTTTGAGAAAAAGAGCATTTTTATTTTTTTGCAAATTTGATAAATAAAAACTTTATACAAAACGTCGAACCAAATAATTTCCACTTAGAATGTAAAACAAACCGGTGAAATGACGGGAGCAATTTGTGAAAAATGCTATAATAATAATAATAATAATAATAATAATAATAATTCTTGAAAAGTAAAAAAAGATGTGTTCTTATCATCGAATATTTTTATTCCATATTTTGTTGCTTTTTTTTTGTATTTTTTGGGGTCTTGTTTTCAAGTAGAGTTTTTATTTCATCCTTGGTTGGTTCAGCAACACAATCCACCATTTTCCTCTTCTTTACATTTTTTTTGGCAGTTGGCAAACCAACGTAAAGGTGCATTACCACCACCGACTGGGCTGGAGTGTGGAACAGGAGATATTGGAGAAAAAAACCCAAAATTCTTTTGACTATTTCTGTTTCTTTTCAATACTTGAATACTTGACTTGATGCGCTCCGCCATTTTGTTTTACTCTACTTATGGTATATGAGCTGATAGCCTAGTAGTAGAGTAGCCAATCCGAGTGTGTGATTGCTCATATCCAGTGAATGTGGATAGAATAATATTCAAATATATCATGCACTGAGTACATTTAAAAAAAAAAGAAAAAAAAAAGAAAAAAAAAACCCCACACACTAATATTTAATTGGACTGCCTTTCACTTTGATTGCTTTTGGTTGATGACTTGTTTCAACAACCTTATACAACATCACAGCATTTATTTCCATCCAGAGCTGTATTAATTTTTCACTGAGATCTCGTGTTACGGATAGGAGAGTCGAACCACTGCGTAAAGTCTTCTCCAGCACATCCCAAAGATTCTCAATTGGGTTAAGGTCGGGACTCTGTGGTGGCAAATTCATGTGTAAAAATGAGTCCTCATGCTCCCTGAACCACTCTTTCATAATTCCAGCCCTAATTTTATGTCCATGCCAACAGGGAAGAAAAAATCCATTGATGTGATAACCTGGTCATTCAGTTCATTCAGGGTGTCAGCCGACGCCATTTTATTGCTCCATAATGTTACTGAGCCTCAACCTGATCAACTGAAGCAACCCCAGATCATAACACTGCTTCCAGAGGCTTGGACAGTGGCCATTATGTATAATGGATGCATCACTTCATGTGCCTCTCTTCTTACCCTGACACACCCATCAATCAAGAATAGGGTCAACTTACATAACCATATGATCTTTTTCCATTGCTCCAGAGTCCAATGTTTATGCTCCCTAGCAAGTTGTCGCCTTTTTTCCCCCAATTATTCTCACTAACAAGTGGTTTTCTTAAGGCCACACAGCTGTTTAGTCCCAATCCTGTGAGTTCTTGTCACATTGTGCATGTGGAAATGCTCTTACTTTAACTGTTAAACATAGCCATGAGCTATACTGTCAATTTTTTTTATGATTAGAATTCACCGTGTTTAAATGATCTCTGATCATAGCCAGTCGAGATTTTGAAGATTTCCTATTCTGCTATATATCACACAATGACTATATTGAGCTATAAAGTGATGATACCAATTTCTATTGCATGGTATATATCACAATTAATTTATATTACACTGTAAAACAAACACTATTGGTTAAGAGATTTACAATTCCAATACACAAATGGCATTTAGGCAACACTCTTACACAGACCAACAGGGTTAGGTGTCTTACTCAAAGGCACATCAGCCATTGCTGCCGGTCTAGGGAATCAAGCCAGTGACCTTTTGCTCCCAAAGCTGTTTCTTTAGCCATTACACCATGACTTCCCCAATTGGTTCTCCTTTCAGTCTGATATAGCAAAAGCAGGTGCTCTGTCTAAGCTCAAACATGGCCGAAGAACTATCAGAGTGTCTTCATCAAAGCTCAGTGTGGTCCAGTCCAGTCCTCGTTCTTCTTCAATGCACTGGACATGCATATCTTCTTTACGACATCTGGCCTGTTACTCTAATCGGGTTACGACACCATGCTGGAGCAACAGTGTTTCTTTTCTGTCAAATTCTTCAAAATAAATGTGACAGCTCAGAGAGCATTAAGTCCCAAATCTGTTTTACGTGGGATGACGTACTCCATGGATCTAAAAGGAAGTTTATATATATATATATATATATATACACACACACACACATTATATATATATATATATATATATATACACACAGTGGTGCTTGAAAGTTTGTGAACCCTTTAGAATTTTCTATATTTCTGCATAAATATGACCTAAAACATCATCAGATTTTCACACAAGTCCTAAAAGTATATATATATATATATATATATATATATATATATATATATATATATATATATATATATATAGTAAATAATGATGTATTACATTCTTCATTTTTTTTTTTTTTTACCAAAAATAGAACGAAATGAAATGACAACAGTGCATTGCTCAGAGCTATTTTTTTTAGTTGTGGCCACTCTGGAATATAGAAATAGAAGAAAATGTTGGGTTTCCCGTAAAGTCTAAAAACAGCAGCTCGCAAGCCTTAAAGCCTAAACATACACTACGGTTTTTATTAGAGCCAAACTCTTTCTTTTTTGACAGACATAGGTGGTATTTTATCATTACATTTCATTTTGTCTTTTTGAGAGCTATAATTACTCACAGAGGCTGTGGAAGACTCTGTTTAAAATTACACATCTCTTCTCCTGTAGAGGATAATATTTCCCTGCTGGATATTCTTACCCATTCTATTTAAATCCCATGTCATTATATTTCATTTGGAATTCTTTTCTGTAATCATTATGCTGGCACTCAGGATTCATATTTTCTTCAACAAAACCAATAGTGCCAAACTCTCAGATACAAAACTTCTTTCTTTCTTTCTTTCTTTCTTTCTTTCTTGAAAAAGTAGAATACATTATAGTTGGTTTATAACTAATTAATCCTAAATGAGAAGCAAAAGGAAAATACTGCCATTTGTGCAATGTACCAACTGAATCAGGAAACACTGAGTTCACACACTTGTTGCAACTTGTTGCAGTTTTTAACGAATGCCAGGTTATCGCAGGGCTGACACGACCCATAGTCAGCTGGGATAGGCTCCAGCTTGCCTGCGACCCTGGAGAACAGAATAAGTGGTGACAGATAATGTATGGATGGATTGGATGAACAAATGCTCGTCCTATGATATTTAAGTCAGTTGTCAAGAAAAACAACAACAACAACAAAAATCCTACCTGTTCCTACTTTACACAACATTTAGGTCTTGTCAAAATATTGTAATAATAATCCATCCATCCATTATCTGTAGCCACTTATCCTGTTCAGGGTCACAGGCAAGCTGGAGCCTATCCCAGCTGACTATGGGTGAGAGGTGGGGTACACCCTGGACAAGTCACCAGGTCATTACAGAGCTGACATATAGAGATAAACAACCATTCACACTCACACCTACGGTCAATTTAGAGTCACCAGTTAACCTAACCTGCATGTCTTTGGACTGTGGGGGAAACCGGAGCAACCGGAGGAAACCCATGCAGACACAGGGAGAACACGCAAACTCCGCACAGAATGGCCCTCGTCAGCCACTGGGCTTGACCCCAGAACATTCTTGCTGTGAGGCAACAGTGCGAACCACTACACCATCGTGCCGCCCTAATACTACTACTACTACTACTACTACTAATATATATATATATATATATATATATATATATATATATATATACAGCCCCGCCTAGCAGTATTGGCACCCCTTAATTTTATTCACAACTTTTGTAATATCTCCAGAAATAAATGAAAATGGACACAATTTGCAATACCAAGATCTTTTAATTGAAGGTCCAAAGGAACTGAAAAGTTGTTTTCGTTCAAAATAGGCATTTTAATTTCTAAGACAACAAAAAACAGAAATACAGCAGGTGCAGGAATATTGGCACCCCTCCTTAGTATTTGGTTGCACACCCTTTGGCAGCGATGACGGCCTCCAAACGTTTCCTGTAGCCATCAATGAGCTTCTTGCATTTGTCTTGTGGTATTTTCTCCCCCTCTTCCTTCGCTATGCGCTCTAGGTCTTGGATATTTGAAGGATTCCTTCTGCCAATGGCAGATTTCAACTCCCCCCAAAGATTCTCAATTGGATTGAGGTCAGGACTCATTGCTGGCCATTTCAAAACAGTCCATTTTTTCTTTTCTAACCATTTTTGTGTGCTTTTAGATGTGTGTTTGGGGTCTTTGTCCTGCTGGAGTACCCAAGAGCTTCGCCTCAAACCGAGCTTTCTTACACTGGGCAGGACATTTTGCTCCAAAATCTGTTGATAATCTTCAGATTTCATAATACCTATGACACGGGTAAGGCCTCCAGTCCCAGATGCAGCAAAGCAGCCCCACAGCATTATTGATCCTCCACCATGCTTGACTGTTGGTAGGGTGTTCTTTTCTTTGAATGCTTCATTGCAGCGCCTGTAAACATACTGCCTGTGAGAATTCCCAAAAAGCTCTACTTTTGTCTCATCTGTCCACAGGACATTTTCCCAGAAGGACTGTGGCTTGTCCAGGTTCTCTTTCACAAACTCCAGACGCTCCTTTTTGTGTCTTTTTTTCAATAATGGGGTCTTCCTTGGCCTCCGCCCATGTAGCCCTGCTGTGTTGAGTGTGCGCCTTATGGTGCTTCTTGAAACAGTTACCCCAGACTGTTCCAGGTGGGCCTGCAGGTCCGTAGATGTTAACTGAGGTGATTCTGCCACCAATCGCACCAACCTTCGACGACTTCTATCATTGATTTTTCTCTTACCCCACGCCCAGGGAGGTTCTTGACAGTTCCATGCTTCAAATATTTCTTAATAACATTACACACTGTTGACACAGGGATACCAAGCTCTTTGGAGATGGCTTTATATCCTTTGGAGCTCTTGTTTGTCAACAACTGCATTTCTTGTTTCTTCAGACAGCTCTTTTGTCTTCACCATTGTGAAAAAGGGACTGAGTGAAACAGTTGGTTTTTCAAAACACAAATCTCATCATTCATTGGCCATTTCATGTCACATGGGCACAGACAGGTCTTCACAGGTGATTTCCATTTGTAATTTACCATAGGTGAGTCAAATTAGGTTTAGTTAGGTTAGGTTTTAGGACTAACAGCAAAGGGTGTCAATACTAGTGATACAGCAAGATTTACCTTTTTCATTTTTTTCACTCTAATTGGTTTTTTTTTTATTTTGTTGATACTTTGCTCTTTTATATTAACCACGAGCTATCTGTAGAAAAATTCTGCATCACTACATCACTTTTGTTCAGGAGATGCTTAACTTTAAGTACATAAACTTCAAGGGTGCCAATACTACTAGGCAGCACTGTATATATATATATATATATATATATATATATATATATATATATATATATATATAAAATTTATTTCAAACTTCAAAAGCAGCATGCAAATATAAACAAAGGCACAGCTCAGACTTGTGTAAATAGGTACATTAATAATCTAAATTTTGGCTATATATATAAAATAAAACAAAACTATATAGAAATACAAAATTGTGTTAAAAAATCTGAATATGTAAACATATAAATAAAAATCAAAAAATCAAAACCTATCCTAATTTAGAGCTTAAAAAGTAAAAAAAGAGAAAAATAAAATAAGTAACTTCAAGTTATTTGTGTGGCCATATTCTCTAGTGTAATGTCTACGTTATTAATATCTAATATCTATTATTATTAGCGGAGTTCCATACACAAGAGAATAATGGTAATGCATCAGCCTGATTTTTGATGGCTTTTGCGACCGTATGAAGACCGTACATACATACGAACTATGTACATGCACCACCACAGGGAACCTGATCGTAAGTCTAAGCCAATGTGTCTCATCAACATTTGACCAATCAACAATGAAATTTATATCTTTATTTACATAAGATAAATAAGTTTGGGCTGAAGTGCCCTTGAGCAAGGCACCTAAGCCTCAACTGCACCTGGAGGAAACCCACACAGAAAGGCCCCCGTTGGCCTTGAACCTTCTTGCTGAGAGGTGGCAGTGCTAACCACTACACCATATTCTTAAGAGTATATGGTAAAGCATCGACCTGATTTTTGATGGCTTTTGGGACCATACAAAGAGCATCCATGTGCCAACACAGGGAACCTGATCGTAAGGCAACGTACAGTATCTCATAACCACTTGACCACCAGACAACGAAATTTGTTTCTTTATTTACATAAGATAGCTGGGCTTTTATCCAGTGCTTATTTTTACTTTGCTTTTTAAAAAAATAATGTGGGACTATTTACTAACACTGTAGCAGCCCTTGGCATTAAGAACAACAGCAGAGAGTCTCTGACGGGTGCGGATGCATTTTATTCCTCTTGAACACGAATATCGCATCAAACACCATACACTGTACACCAAGCACTGAGAAAACTAAAGAAAACAACAGCAATAATGAACCAAACCTGGTTGTAAACAAATACACAATTTTGCAGAGTAAGGTTTACAGACTATGTTCTGAACGTTGCACTCCTTGCTCTGCTCAACCAAGAACCAACCAAACCTCTACAAGTTAGCCAAATGTACACCATTTGCATCTGCGCGCAAAGTCTCGTGCTAAACCACAGTTCAACCAATTCACCAAACACAAAAACACACACACACACACACACACAGAATAAACAGTGCATACAAACTTTACATTGTGCTGAATATCAGGATGACAGAGATCAAAGCTTTATAACATACCACACTAAACCTCTGATGGCGGCACATGGTGAATATAAACACAGCAGTGAGTGTCTGGAGTGTAACAAATACACCTTCCTGGGCTGACAACATGAATAATGAGTGACAGCTTTGGCTGCCACTTACAAACACATTTTACACTCATCAGGAGCGCCGCTTTTAGGATGTGCCTAATCATATTATTATATCGTCATGTTTATTATTTGGGGTGGCACGGTGGTGTAGTGGTTAACACTTTTGCCTCACAGCAAGAAGGTCCTGGGTTCGAGCCCAGTGGCCGGTGAGGGCCTTTCTGTGTGGAGTTTGTATGTTCTCCCTGTGGGTCTCCTCCAGGTGCTCCAGTTTCCCGCACAGTCCAAAGACATGCAGGTTAGGTTAACTGGTGACTCTAAATTGACCGTAGGTGTGAATGTGAGTGTGAATGGTTGTCTGTGTCTATGTATCAGCCCTGCAATAACCTGGCGACTTGTCCAGGGTGTACGTACAGTACCCTGCCTCTCGCCCATAGTCAGCTGGGATAGGCTCCAGCTTGCCTGCGACCCTGTAAGACAGGATAAGCAGCTACAGATGATAGATAGATAGATAGATGGATGGATGGATTATTATTTAAGGATTTGTCCAAAGGTGTTGGAACCCTATTGCTCTTATTAGAACAGTTTCCGCTTCTTCTTATTCATTTTCACTGCTAAAATGAGGGTAATGAGAGATGCGAGACTTGGTTATGCCAGTCAGACAACTAAGCTGAACCTGATTAGACTGATGGTGGCACTATAGTGCAGTGTTTTACATTTCGACATGAAAATTTACTGTGAAAATTCCATACAGTACTTTCCCTGATTCCCTGGCTTTTACCAAACAAAAAAGCCTCAGGAATCATTTCATTTAACATTCATAGATTTTAGTTAATTTGCCTAGCATACAAAATGAACTTTCATAGGATTTTGGTAGGGGTGGCACGGTGGTGTAGTGGTTAGTGCTGTTGCCTCACAGCAAGAAGGTCCTGGGTTCGAGCCCCGGGGCCAGCGAGGGCCTTTCTGTGTGGAGTTTGCATGTTGTCCGCGTGGGTTTCCTCCGGGTGCTCCGATTTCCCCCACAGTCCAAAGACATGCAGGTTAGGTTAACTGGTGACTCTAAATTGACCGTAGGTGTGAGTGTGAATGGTTGTCTGTGTCTATGTGTCAGCCCTGTGATGACCTGGCGACTTGTCCAGGGTGTACCCCGCCTTTTGCCCGTAGTCAGCTGGGATAGGCTCCAGCTTGCCTGCGACCCTGTAGAAGGATAAAGCGGCTAGAGATGATGAGATGAGGATTTTGGTAAATTTTCACAAAATCAGTTTCAAAATACAATACATAGTAAAGTTGAATCTTCAAGAATTGTCAGAAATTCATGTAGATTTGTGAAGAAAATGGCCACAACATGCCGGTCAATACTTAAAGCAATTCATTCACCAGGAAATTTTGAAATTACGGGGTTATGAAATGTCATCATTATACATTAATACAAGATGTTCTAGATGAAAAAATTAAGTGGACTTTAGCTTAAAAAAACGTTATAGTTGTAACACCAGTCCATTTCCATGGGTGCGGCCATACTGGATTAGCCAGATACATGGATGTATTAGGAGACAAAAACGAGGGTGGCACTGCGTGACATAGGATTTTGCACACCTTCCTCATTCTGTCCTGGATCCGCCATTGCGTGCAGCCAAAGACATTTTTTTCAAGCATTATTTTGTCTGTGTATTACATTTTAAGTAGTATAATTCTAATGGTTTGTGAAGGAGTAGTGTCTTCATCTATAGCTTCTCAAAGATAGGTAAATGCACCACCTACAAGTGCGAAAACCATGATTCAGGACCCAAGAACACACCGGGACTGTCATGGCATGGCTATCCTTTGAAGGATCCAAGAAGTTTGGCTGAGTGGCTTCATCAAGTAAAATGAGAAAACTTTACTCCTGGAAAAGCAGCAAATTGTGCAGTGAGCATTTTACAGAGGATTGTTTTCAAGTCAAGTCAAGTTTATTTGTATAGCGCTTTTAACAATAGACATTGTCGCAAAGCAGCTTTACGGAAAATTAAAGGCTTTAACAGGAGCTAATTTTATCCCTAATTTATCCCCAATGAGAAAGCCTGTGGTGATGGTGGCAAGGAAAAACTCCCTCAGACTACATGAGGAAGAAACCTCGAGAGGAACCAGACTCAAAAAGGAACCCATCCTCATCTGGGTAATAACAGATAGTGTGATTATAATAACTTGCTTCTATAACAATGTCCTATATAGTCACAAAGTATAACTGTGTAACCAGGAAATTCATTATAGTTTTAACATGAAGTCTGTTTTGTTGAAGTTATAAACTGTTTATTGATGGAAACTTGAGTGTAAAACTGTTCATGACAACTACAGTGCTAAAGTTAGCAAGTCAACTGTAGTCCTCAGCCATAAATGTATTACTGTAAGCGTCTTCCAAGTGCAACTTTCGACTGTCCATATGGGACTGTCCTCCACAGGAGCGATGTAATGAGACTCCAGCCAGATGTAGGGCATCAGGATGGATCAGGCAGGTCTGAGGAGCAGAAGAGGTCAGCATCTCGGTCTCAGGATCGACATGTAACTCAGAGGGACAGATAGAGTGACGGGGGGTGGCGAGAAAACACAGGTTTTGTGGAGGACTTGGATGAAAAAATCACTGGGAAGAAGCAAGACACGAGGCAGAAATGACAACTGAAGCCAGATGCGATCCTGACTTTGTTTTACCACAAAACACCGACACCGGCAGCATATCATGTCATGCATAAAACAGATGAAAGATAAGCAGGTAAAGATATATTTTTTAAATAAACTGGCAATAAACTAGCCATTACTTTATTTTGATTCCTTTTCTAATACTGCGTTGCCATAATTTTTGTGGAGAAATGCAAACAAATTGATCAAAAAGTCACGCTAGACCATAATATTATACTATAGTCTTGTATAGCATGCACTTGTACACCTCCGCTGTGCTCGTGGAAAATAACGTCACACACGATGGACTTATGGTGGCCTCCCTGACAACAAATAGTCCTGTCTATTTTCATCACTTTAGTGGTTATATCGTTAAGAAATTCAACATGCAGCTTTTTTTTTATAAAGGCCGACTTTTAGCTCAGTTTGTTTATTTGCGAGATATTTCCTTGAGGGATGGAACCTAATTCACTCTTCAGCTATGACTCTTGACTGATTGCATGAATTTGCACAAAACCACAGTGGCTCATTCAGGACACCGTTCTGAGTGTTTGGGGGTGTGGTTGATTTGGAATAACATTTTCTTAGGAAATCTGATTGAGCTCGAAGTTGGTCTCATCCCCTGTGATGCCAATCTACTGTACAAGTGGATTTTGAACGGTGACAGGATTATTTAAACAACATGGTTGCCTTAGGCAAATTATCTTTCCTTAGACATTTCCCAGTGTTAGATCTGCGAGTTATGTTAGGATGTTAAGCCTCGGTCACAACCGGTCGTACGTGCTCCTACGACCAGTCTACGTGCAAAAAACGCAAGAAACACATGGAGGGCGCATGTGAAACGCACGGAGGGCGCGCTTGTGACATGCTGATTTTCAAGCCGTAGACTGGCTGCAGACCGGCCGCAGAGATTCTTTGTCATGTCAAACAAACTCTACAGGCGCTTACGTTTTTTCAGGTTGAAAGACAAACTTACGGCCAACGTGCGTCTTTCTCCACGAACAAAAAAAACGCAGCAATTTGGGAAACGCCAAAAATCGCACGGCCAAAAAAAATCGTACGTCCGGTTGTGACCTAGGCTTTAGGAACAGAACAATATGTTCATTTGTGGTCTCTTTAATATTCTGTGGGGGCACTATCTGTGAAGAGTGCTTGGGCCTAGCACATTGCCACTTGCTGATATGTTTAAATAATATTGGCTGGTGTTGAGTGGTATATCAGATATATTCCATTCAGCTAGCATGATTTTGAACGAGTCAAATATGAGTAGCTGAATAGAATATATCTGATATACAATGAAAAAAGGCAAGCCAATATTATTGTTATTATTATTATTATAATACACTTTCTTCATATCAGCATTCTCGAAGGCCAACGCGAGCTTACCTGCGACTCGGTGCTGTTAGCGCGGCAATCCAGTTAGCTTCCAGCCGGCGTAACAGTAGCATTAGTGAAGGCCAACGCGAGCTTACCCATGACTTGATGCTGTTAGCTTGGCAATCCAGTTAGCTTCCAGCCGGCGTAGCAGTAGCATTAGCAAAGGCTAATGCGAGCTTACTCGTGACTTGGTCTTGTTAGCGTGCTAATCCAGTTAGCTTCCAGCCGGTGTAGCAGTAGCGTTAGCGAAGGCCAATGCAAGTTTACCCACAATTCGGTGCTGTTAGCAGGGCAATCCAGTTACCTTCTAGCTCATGTAGTGTTAGTGAAGGCCAATGCTAGCGACGGCCAATGCTAGTGCAGTCAAGCCAATTATTATTATTATTATTATTATTATTATTATTATTATTATTATTATTATTAATTATTTATTTTTTCCCCTGTATAATTTATTTAGTTACTTTTAAAATCAGCATCAACAACTACACACAACAGAGCGACCTGGCAGACAAAATTCTCTCAACATCTTCTGCTTTAAACAAAGTAAACCTTGCAGCAATGTTTGTTTACAAACTGTCACAGTCACTCGCTAATGCTGAAGATTTACATCTCCGATGTGTCTCTTTTCCAGTTTTTTGATGTCCGTTGGTATGTTTTTCTCTTATAAATATGCGTGAAGAATATCTAATGAAGTTTTGGTAGCCTTTTGGGTGTTCAGCACGTCTTTAGTTTCAGTTTTCAGTTTATTTATTTAGTGCTTAATTACAGCATAGCTAATCCTAGCAGTAGCACTGGATTAACCTTGTCTTTTCTCTTTCCCAGCTGACAAAGAAATGATTGTGCCCATGCACACCAGAAAAGTTTTGTCTTTGGATCTTCGCAAGAGCTCTGATGTGTAATGTCATGTTGTCTTAATGACATGCAATATTATAACAATATTGCACGCTCGTTCTCCATTGGGGATAGTGGCGTAATACACATAGGATAAGCGATATGATAACAATATTGCATGCCATCAGTAAACCCACTAGAAGGGAATCGAATACATGTTTTTATTCCCTGGAAAAAGTGGCCCGTATGTATAATAATCATTGAAATACTGTATAAATATACAAAAGATCTGCTTGACGTGTATGGGAGAAAAGATCTTGCAAATATCTGCCACTCATTTGTCATTTTTGCTCCAAGGCAAACTGCAGCTTGTACATGAATCAAAGCTTTGCAAATTGATTATTCACGTAATTACAATGTTGACAAGAGTGTTTGGCCATCTAGTTTGAGGAACAAGTCGGGCAACAAAAATTTGTGTTAACGTGCTGGTTGCTAGAAACAAACAAACAAAAAGTTTCCAGTTTTTGATTCAAGCTACTTACAAATGACCAGATTGCTATTACATTCCTTAAATGTAGGGTGAAAATATCCTGTTTTTGGAAAGCCAGATTTTGGACTGAATATGCGGCACTTTTGTTTACAGTTAAGCTTCGTCTGCGCTCGCCACAAATTAAGATGGGAACTCAGTGTAAACAGGCTGACCAAATTGCCCGTTCTTGAACCAACTAAAATAAAACAAGGACATCGGTCCACTTCACCGCCCTCCACCGCTCTCTCTAATTCACTCTCAGAGTCTGAGTCCAGGCCACACTCACTGTCCGAACCCACAGACCGACATATGGCATGGGGAGGAGCTTCACATCTCTTCCCATAACTGCAGAGGAAATATGTATTAACCTCATAGGCAAATATACCCATGCTTACACACACACCCAAATCATGCACAGTTGTGAGCAGATGTTTGACCACCCTTGACCATATCACATACTGGTTTATTTTTATTTTTTTTCATTTTGAAGTGAAAAGAAGTAAACACAACTTAGGCATGATTTTTTTTTTTAATCTGCAAACATTCATGTACATTGACTTTATATTTGATAGAATTAAAAAAATAGAAAAAATTGTAATTATGGCATGTGCAAAACTTTGGTCACTCTTTCAGTGTCAGAAGTTAATCAGCTCATTAGGCCTTAAAGAGGCCAGCTCACATTTCCCAGAATCCAATTCATTGTTGTTGTTGTTGGCTCAGCCTTTGGCTGAAGCCTATAGAGGCACCTGTCTGTATGTGTATGTTTAACTGAGTTCGAGCGTGTTTAAGAATGTAATTGGTGTGCCAGCTTCAGGTAGCGATTCCACAGCCACGGCATGGCACCACTGCGTACTAACTATGTAAGTGCCATGTTACATAACCTCAGCTTGCAATGTAATCCTCTGTGGATGCACAGTCTAGCATGATGTCCAGGAAAGGAGCCGATTTTGCAACGTCGGTTCAAACCCTGGTGTTGATGTAAAAGGCTGAGGTTAAACCTGCATAGGTCTCTAGTTTGATAGCATGTGGCTGCTCTTGTTAGGGGGTGCCAAAGCTGATCTGCATATTTGATTTAGCATAGGTTTTACACTGGATGCCCTTCCTGACACAACCCTCCCCAATCTATCTGGGCTTGGGACCAGCACTAAGTATGCACTGGCTTGTGCAACCCCAGTGGCTGGGTATTTTACCTAATCTGTATGTCTTTGAACTGTGGGAGGAAACCGGAGCACCCAGAGGAAACCCACACAGACAAAGAAAGAACATGTTAACTCCACACATCAAGGCCCATGTTAGCCATGAGGTTTGAACCTGGAACCTTCTCGCTGTGTGACCACTCTCTGTGCTGCAAAACCTCTGCAAATTCAGTTCGTAATCCCTTCGAATCCCATCTCAAGCTTTTTCTTCATCTATGTGTCATACATAGAAGCTTTGAACAGAACATGTCTGATCTTTTCCTTCCTTTGCCAGAGATGTCCAAGGCCAGATCTGGTCCATTACAATGGAATAACAGTATGAAAACAAAAGAATTTAATATAGATACTTTGACAAAATATACAATTCCACATTAGAATTTAAGGCCAAGGATGTCACAGAATTGTTGTGAATTGTTTTTGGAATATCACTAGCACTGAAAATGGTGTGACTCGCTTCTTGGTGCAGAGGATACTGGGAAGGGTGATCCAGCCCCCTGGGTGCCTTCCTTTGGAGGTTTTCCATGCACATCCAACTGGGAGGAGACCTCAGGGTAGACCCATAACATGTTAGAAAGATTATATATCTCATCTGGCCTGGGAGCGCCTTGGGATCCCCCAGGAGGAACTAGAAAGCATTGCTGGGGAAAGGGACACCTGGAATATCCTGCTTAGCCTGCTGCCACCACGACCCGACTTCGGATAAGTGGAAGAAAATGGATGGATGGTGATCCAGCCCCTTTAATGTACTTGTTAGGACTTGATACTCAAGTCAAGAATTGTCTTTAGGAATCAATTCCAGAGCATAATATCTGTGTTAACACTCAACAACCATGGATTCCTTTAAGCATCTAACTGATCCGAATCTAACTGAGCCATACATAGTAGAAGAAAGCTATAAAAATATATCAAAGCTCTTCTGGCTCACAATTTCCATGGTCGGAAATGTCAATAAGGGGGAACTGTGGAACTCAAGGTAAAAATATACCCATATTCTGGGCAGAAAGGTCAAGGCAAAGCAAAATCCCGAAATGAGAGCAAGGACCTTCAGGAAGGATGATCTGACACTGGAGTGGTGACACACAATTCTACTCTACACAAACATGATCTGCATGGAAGAGTCATCAGAAGGAAATCTTTCCTGCAACCACATTACAAAAGAGAATGTTTGATGTATGCAAAATAATATCTGTATAATCCACAGGTATTTTGGAAATAAGAGTTGTGGGTTGATGAAGTAAAAATGGAACTTTTTGACAACAATCAGCAAAGGCATTTTTGGAGACAACTAAGGAGCAGCATTTGATAAGAACACCTTTCTAGCCATTAAGCATTGTGCTTTGGGGTTGTGTGACAGCTAGTGGCACATGAAGAATTGCATGGGTAGATTTCTATGGCCATCCACATCGTGAGCGAAGGGCTGCTGTCCGCTTGAAGTGTCTCTCTTGTAAGAATGACTTGTAAGCCTCCTGCGAAGCTTGGCAGCCTTTATTTATTGCTGTTTGCCAGTTTAATCTGTGACTACCAATTTCTTCCCACTTATCTGGGTTGATGTCAAAGGTTTTTAGGTGCCTTTTAACAAAGTCCTTGAAATTTAGGTGAAGTCAAGAAACTGAAGCAAAAAAGAGGCTGGCTTCTACAACAGGACAATGATACAAAACATATGTTCAATATGAACTAGTTTAAGAAACTCACACTCTCAAAAAACAAAGTACATCATGGTACCTTTAGGGGTACAATGGCTTGTCACTGGGGCAGTACCCTCTAAGGTACTTATTTGTACCATTTATATACTGATTGGGAACATATTTTTTGACCCTAAAAAGGTACAAGTCTTTAGACCTTCAGATCTAATAATAAGCCGTAGGGGGTACATGAGTGTAGCTTGTACCTTTGAGGAGAGAAATGGACTCCTCCTGTACTCCTATTTCTGACATTACAGGTTGAAGTTTTTGGAATGGCCCTTGCAGTCCCCTGACCTAAACATCATTGAAAACATGTACATAAATCTGAAACGCAATGTGCATGCAAGACGACTCAAGAATATCTTAAAGCTGCACATGCTCTGCAAGGAAGAATGCCTGAAGTTTCATTAAACAAGAATAGTAAGACACCTAGCTGGCTATGAAATGTGTATCCAAGCTGTGGTATCTGCCAAATGGAGCACTACTAAGTATTGACTTTATCAGGTGTCTACACTTTTGCACATGCCACAATCATTTTTTTTTTAGGTTTCAAATAAATTAACTGTACAACTGTACAATTTAGCTTATCAAATAAATTAACTGTACAACAACATTTGCAAAAAAAGTGTTAGATTTTAAAATAGTTTGTTGGAGATGTTGGGTTTACATCTTTTCTCTCTAAAATCAACGCAATATGTAACTTGGTGAGGAGTGCTCAAACTTTTGCATACAACTGTACACACACACACACACACACACCTGATTACACTTTCTGTTACACATTTGTACTTAAAGGATTATAGACCCTTTTACACACACACACACACACACACACACACACACACACACACACACACACACACACACACAATGCAGTTAGATACTCTTACCCTCCTACACATATATACGTGAGTTCACACCCTTTTACTTTCTCTCACATACACACACACACACACACACACACTTACAATGCAGTTAGACCCTCTTACCGTCCTACACATACGGTACACGTGAGTTCACATCTTTTTACTTTCACACACACACGCACATGCTTGCTTGCTTACTTGCTTATACATGTGATTACAGACCCTCTTACAAACACACACACACACACACACACACACACACACACACACACACACACACACACACACAGAAAGATACACTCCCTCTTACATTCACTAGCAATTACATGCCCCTCTGGTTCTCCTTATATTAAAAGCTTCCTTTGTTGGCCACTGCCCACTAAATAGCTTGCATGTGCAAGTGTTTTCTTAGCTTTATCGCACGCAGCTGTGGCCGGAGTGAAGCGAGTAAATGGGAGCCATCATTGCATTAACCTGCCCATTAACCCTGCCATCCGAGGGGCAGTCAAACACAGGTGCAGTGACAGAGACAGCTCTGTTATCAGTGCCAGCTTTCTGCGCTCTGCTTTACCATTTATCACAACAACCTGCTATGAGTGAACACACCACACAGTGGACAGCCATCAACATCCATAATAATAATAATAATAATAATAATAATAAAGGACTAACCATTGATAAAGAAGTGTTACAAGATGGGTTTAGTTATGGCAGTGTAATTGACTACTTTCCTAATTTATCAGACAGTTTTCTGGTCTTTTGCTTATTCAGCTAGGGTTAGGGTTAGCTTAATTGAAAAGCTAAACTAAGAAATAGATTTAAAAAAAGAACATACTAATTTATCAATCTCAAGATTACCTTGTATAATACTCAATACACTTTTAATATTGTGATGAAAATCTCATTGATGTACAGGTAATGCATCACTGGAGTGAATCCACAACTGGTGTGCCATCAGAGAGGAACCGTCAGGGCCTTCCAGGCCTTCAGAGAAGCCCAAACATATCAGCATTTCAAATGTTATATTAAATTTCTTTCATTCTTTCATAATTTCATGATAATTATTCTCTTCTAATTCTAATTTGGCCTCATTTTCTGTCAAATGTTCTTCAGAAATGAAAGGGTTACTGTCCTGAAAATATTAAAATCGAGTTATCCAATGAGATTTTTTGTTTGTTGTCTCTAGCCTGAGAAGAGTTTAGAGCTGGCTCACTCATTGGTTAGGACTTCATTGCTGGGACAGAAGGCCATGGCAGTGCATGTTTATGTAGGAAGTGACAGATGAATTAACCAATCAGATTTTGAGTTATATTGGGAGGGACCAAAAATTTATCGGCCTCAGCCTTTTCGAAGGCCAACGCGAGCTTAACCGTGAGTTGGGTCCGTCAGCGCAGCAGTGAAGTCACCTTCCAGCCGATGTAGTGTTCATCAGTAGTGTTAGCGAATGCTTATAAAGCGGTCAAGCCATTGCTATCGAGAGCAAGTAGCACAGGCTAACGACCGAAAAACTAAGATTTCTGTCTCCAGACTCTTCTTCCATGCACATTCGCGACAGTATTTTTCACTCAGACTTAAGTATTCATTTCCCTGTGTAATTTACTTAGTTACTTTTAAAATCAACATTGACATCTACACACAGTGGCATGACCTGTCACCGTGCTGCTAATCCCTTGCAAAATCCTTTGCCCTGTTGCTTTTTTGGTGTCTGGCTAAGTTTTGTCTGAGCTGAAGTCCCAGCTCTCATAGTAACGGTTCACCACTGCGTGCCATTTAAACCTTGATATGCAAAGCTATTTTTTTTCTGAATCCTTCAACAATGCTTAAAAGAAAATATGCATTTAAACATTCAAAAAGTTTTAGCTCATCACAGGAAACAGTTTAACAAGTTTCTTTGCTGAAAACGGCTGCATTTTGCTTTTAAATGAGCCTTTTAGCATCGTAGAATTAGCAAAAACACCAAATCTGGTTAACTAGCATTCATGCTAATGGAAGGAGGACATTAAGTATATTCTAATAATTTACTTAAAATGTACTTTTTTGAATTAGGTTTTGAACTATCGTTTGGGTCACAGGGTTGTATTTTCAAAGTAACCTTGTCAGTCGGTATAACAACATCATTAAAAGTAAAAGACAAAAATGTGAAAGGACTTACTTTTCGTCTTCCTGTGATCTTCAAGAAATGTGGATGATGGATGTGTAACACCACTGTGGAAGATTCCAAAGATTTCATGGCAGTGCATGTGTTCAGAATAGCGTGCAGCTAAAACATACGATTATTTATAATTATCCTGGAATCTGATGAAATACAATGATAAAAATGCTTATATTTCAAGGTAAAGTGTAGTTACAGTGGGCTGGGAGATTCAGGCTTTAGAGGTTGGATGAAAAAAAATACCTCCTGTTAAAGTCCTGGCCTTGTTTTTCTGGTGAAGAGAAAGTCCTGGCCTTGTGTCATATACCACACAACACCCAATAATACATACCTCTCTCCTCCTGTCCATAAATCATATCAGTTACAATATGAAAAACAGACACAGACCTGTCTGAACTAGTGCTCTCATTCTGAGACACCACGCTTCTGACTACAACACCTCCGATCTTGTTTCCGAGGCTATTTAGAAAAAACAAGACTTATTTTAACATCAGCTTATGATTTTTCAGAGATGGTATACCGTAGTGGTGGAAACTGGCTGTGGCTAAATATCACAAGACTCACAGGTAAAGCTGAACCGAATACAGACAGCTGAGAGTGCGGTTGTCTTGCCCATGTGACTTCAGTAATTATCAGCAAAGTTTCTTCCCACAGTCCTGCTTTGGTAGTGTAACACACAGCCAAAGCCTACAGCCACGTCGCAGTGCACAGAGACAGAGTTGGCTGGAGAGCAACGTGTCTCACTCAAATATGGATTTATGACTGAAAAAAAGGCATTGATTCCTCTTCCAGACACTCTGCTTTATTCTGAATAAGCCAAAAGTTTATTATCAGGGATACCTTTGGGATGTGGAGTTTAAATCCATTGAAATTAAACCCCGATCTGTCTGGAGTAAAATCAGTCACTGAACATGGCATAGGGCTTAATGAGGTCTGTGGATCGGAAACTCCAGGTGCTGTGTTTTTGTGCTTTCTTAGGTTTAACGACATCAGATATGGCACATGAGGTGCTTTGGTAACACATCGGTTATGTTTAAAAAAAATAAAAATAAATAAATAAATAAATAAATAGACACAAATCTGCTCAGTGAGTCTCCCAGGAAATACAAGATCAGGATCTGCATCAGAGTAAACACTTTTAATGTTGAACACATACATACATACATATATTACTACTGATATACCGTATATTACTACTGATACTACTACTACTACTACTACTACTTATAAAAACTAAATTATTATTATTATTATTATTATCTCATCTCATCATCTCTAGCCGCTTTATCCTGTTCTACAGGGTCGCAGGCAAGCTGGAGCCTATCCCAGCTGACTACGGGCGAAAGGCGGGGTACACCCTGGATAAGTCACCAGGTCATCACAGGGCTGACACATAGACACAGACAACCATTCACATTCACATCTACGGTCAATTTAGAGTCACTAGTTAACCTAACCTGCATGTCTTTGGACTGTGGGGGAAACCGGAGCACCCGGAGGAAACCCACGCGGACATGGGGAGAACATACAAACTCCACACAGAAAGGCCCTTGCCAGCCATGGGGCTCGAACCCGGACCTTCTTGCTGTGAGGCGACAGCGCTAACCACTACACCACCTTGCCGCCCTATTATTATTATTATTATTAGTAGTAGTAGTAGTATTTGTAGTAGTAGTAATAGGGAAGGCATGGTTAGAGAAGCAGCTTTGGGACCAAAAAGTTGCCAGTTCGATTCCCTGGACTAGCAGGAATGGCTGAACTAGCCTTGAGCAAGGCACCTAACTCCCAACTGCTCCCCAGGCTGCTCTGGGTATGTTGTATGTCGCTCTGGATAAGTGTCTGCTAAATGCCATTAATGTAATGTAGTATATGGTTCTTGTTAAATTATCAATAAACTATTATTCATATGTTTATCAATGGGCGGCACGGTGGTGTAGTGGTTAGCGCTGTCACCTCACAGCAAGACGGTCTGGGTTTGAGCCCCATGGCCGGCGAGGGCCTTTCTGTGCGGAGTTTGCATGTTCTCCCCGTGTCCGCGTGGGTTTCCTCCGGGTGCTCCGGTTTCCCCCACAGTCCAAAGACATGCAGGTTAGGTTAACTGGTGACTCTAAATTGACCGTAGGTGTGAATGTGAGTGTGAATGGTTGTCTGTGTCTATGTGTCAGCCCTGTGATGACCTGGCGACTTGTCCAGGGTGTACCCCGCCTTTTGCCCGTAGTCAGCTGGGATAGGCTCCAGCTTGCCTGCGACCCTGTAGAACAGGATAAAGTGGCTACAGATAATGAGATGAGATGTTTATCAACAAAATACCAATGTAGCATTTCATTGCATTCAACTAGAGGTCATAGCTTGTAATTCCTGACTATCCAACTTGGAAAAGAGAAAGCCCAGAAGGTATTCAGTAGAATGTATACCACCACCAAACCACATATTTGGATTTGCATCAAAATCTAATTAATTGTTCCTTGGCTCATGGTTCACCCTTCCGCAAAATTTCATCAAAATCCATTCATTACTTTTTGAGTTTTGTTGAGAAGAGACAAGAAAAAGTCCTGGATCCACATACTTATTGGGATCCTGGATCCACAAACATATCCAGATTTGCATCTCATTATCTGTAGCCGCTTTATCCTGTTCT
Organism: Neoarius graeffei; assembly: GCF_027579695.1. NCBI lineage: Eukaryota > Metazoa > Chordata > Actinopteri > Siluriformes > Ariidae > Neoarius > Neoarius graeffei. The sequence goes on from NC_083573.1 coordinate 89,309,183, forward strand.
ACAGGGTCGCAGGCAAGCTGGAGCCTATCCCAGGTGACTACGGGCGAAAGGCAGGGTACACCCTGGACAAGTCACCAGGTCATCACAGGGCTGACACATAGACACAGACAACCATTCACACCTACGGTCAATTTAGAGTCACCAGTTAACCTAACCTGCATGTCTTTGGACTGTGGGGGAAACCGGAGCACCCGGAGGAAACCCACGCGGACACGGGGAGAACATGCAAACTCCACACAGAAAGGCTCTCGCCGGCCATGGGGCTCGAACCCGGACCTTCTTGCTGTGAGGCAACAGCGCTAACCACTACACCACCGTGCCGCCCCAGATTTGCATCAAAATCCAACCAATTGTTCCTTGGCCTATGGCTCACTTTTCCTTAAAATTTCATCAAAATCCGTTCACTGCTTTTTGAGTTATGTTGGGAACAAACAAATAAACAAAATGAAGGTGGAAACATAACCTCCTCCAACAAAGTTGGTGGAGGAAAAATGTTTCCTAAACTCAAAATTCTTGCTTGTAAACTTGGAATGGTTTCCCGAACCCAAAGTTCAGTAAATATCATCAACAAAAACTGAACAAAACTGAACACCCCCCCGACTCCTGCCTCCATGTTATAGCTTGAACACATGGAGATCCAAAATGATATAATCCCAATCTCTGACTTCCTGCTTCCAAAGTATGCTGAATACAACACGTAATCACAGCATAAATATATTTTATTAACATTATCAACCATTTAACATATAAACCATAGCATACATGTCAACCTTTAGTTACCCATGCCCTTACAAAATCTGTACTTTTCCCTTACATACACCCATGAGCCCTTATACACGAGAAAAAATTCCAATATATAATCCAAAGCACCAATTGTTTTATTCCACATTATACACTCCTATTGTAATAGGCATATTTATCACACTGCATCAAGTTAAAGGGATCAAATAAGCATGTACTGAATAAAAATAAATTTTAGATCCCAGAGAAAACAACTGAATTAAAAAGGACTATACTGTATGTACAGTCAAGTCAACAATTATCTACTAAAGAGAATGACTGAACTATAAACTTAATTATTTAATATACATTGTATCAGTAATACCAGAATTATTGATGTAAATTTTGCAAATAAAATGTTAAATAGTTCATAAAAATTACACAAAGTTCTATTTGACAAGTGTTGACATCACCTACGGTACAATATTACATTGCACCAAAGAAAATTACTTGAAGTATAACAGCAGTAGTAAGTAGTTATGTTAATTAAAATAGTAGGTTACATGTAATAAATGATATATAATCATGTCAAACAGTAAATGAAGGTTAGTAAAAGTTCCATTTGAGAAAAAAGTGTTGACACCACAAGCAGTGTTCAATCCAACTAAAGATGACTGAACCACATCAAGTATATTATGTAAACAAGGATAAGTGAAAATATTAATAAATTATGAAGTTAAATTGAAAATCTTCCCAGTAATTTATAACAAGAATTTAAATCTTATTCCTTTTTGGAGTTGTTTGTTGTACAAAGATGTTGCAGATTTGGCACTAGCTATAATATCACTGCTTGGGTAGCAGTTGTAGCTCCTCATCACAGTTCATTTTAATTTGCAGATATGCAGTTAATGTGTCTGCAGCCGTATTTTTTCTGTACTCAGGATGAATTTTCCTAACCAATGAAAAAGCCCTCTCACTATCTGCATTGCTATGTGGGAGGCACAGCAAAGCAGTAAAAAGTTGTTTCAGCGCTGGAAACCTGGCAACACCCAGAGCAGTTTTTACACTGAAGACCTTTCCCCAATATACATCTATTATTTTCCTGGTCAATAAAAGAAAATCAGAGCATGGCAAACATGTTGATGGTGTTAAATTGCTTCCATCCCCTACTACACGTTTTAGAGACAGGTTACCAACGGTCGTTACCACCATTACTCTTCATTCAATACTTTTCCAGTTTACTGACGACTGATGGTAGTAACGAGTGTTGGTCATCTGTGTCTACATATAATGTCTATCGGCAATTAAAATGTTTAGGGAAGCAAAACCAGAAATCGCCGGGTAACTACAGTTGCCGTTGTATAAATGGCGACTCCCAGTCTCGTCTCCCTAAATTATCATCATAATGGAGGAAGCTTTCCTACATGCAAACAGTAAAAACTTAAAAAAACCCACAAATGCTTACCTGTGTAGTCTTTGAATCAGGAAACATTTTTTCCCCCACTAGTTGCGAAAAATGGTCTGCCACAGTCGGGGGGATGTTGTGTTCCATGAGAAATTGGCAGAACCTAACTTCTGCAGCCGTCACAGAAGTCTGGGCAGTCCAAGCCGATGTACTTAAATGACCGAGAAAACCATGTGCAACTATAAAACCACATAAATTGAAAATAGTTCTGTTTCACTGGGCATGCGTGTTTGAAAAAATAAATGGTGGATGCTAAGAACATTTTCTCGGAGTAATGGAAAAAATTTCTGATACAAAACGTAATTTTCCCGTATGAAAATCAGTGTAAGCCGTATAAGCCAAAAAATTGCATTTTCCCTTTACAAAATACGGGGAAACTGTATAACTTGACATGTACAGTATACCATAGTACACTAATTAGTGCTTTCATATTTATTTATAGGAGCCATTAGACCTTTTTATTCCTCAAAGTTCTCAGCCATAACTTCACACTATTTACATTGTCTTCAAAATGTAGATTCAAAGCACATTTCCTTTATAAAGTTGAAGTCAGATTTAAAGTTGACATTTATAAAATCTACAACTTTAATACCTGTAGTATCTAAATAATGACCACAATAACATTATTGGGTAAAAAATAAATAAAAAAATCACACTGATCCTGTGTTTGTCTCGGAACCCAGAGACGAGTTTCAGGAAAATGCTGACAGCACATGCAGAGACTAATATCAGAGGATTAAAGATGTGAAATGTGATGTCAGGATGTATATTCCACACACAGAGAGCTATTGCGTCAGCAAGCGCCATTCACACACAACTTAGGAGAGGCTTTCGGATCAAATGTCATGTGAACATAAAGCAGGAAGGCAGGGAATTGAACTCTAATAGCAACCTTCAGAGAGACAGCAGTGTGCCCTGTAATCAGTTTAGTTAAGGTTCAGCAAATCAAATTCCCAGAAAAAGTCTCTTTATCTTTTGAGAGTTTCCAGATGTTATTACACTACCGTTCAAAAGTTTGGGGTCACCCAGAAAATTTTGTGTTTTCCATGAAAAGTCACACTTTTATTTACCACCATAAGTTGTAAAATGAATAGAAAATATAGTCAAGACATTTTTCTGGCCATTTTGAGCATTTAATCGACCCCACAAATGTGATGCTCCAGAAACTCAATCTGCTCAAAGGAAGGTCAGTTTTATAGTTTCTCTAAAGAGCTAAACTGTTTTCAGCTGTGCTAACATGATTGTACAAGGGTTTTCTAATCATCCATTAGCCTTCTGAGGCAATGAGCAAACACATTGTACCATTAGAACACTGGAGTGAGAGTTGCTGGAAATGGGCCTCTATACACCTATGGAGATATTGCACCAAAAACCAGACATTTGCAGCTAGAATAGTCATTTACCACATTAGCAATGTATAGATTGTATTTCTGATTAGTTTAAAGTGATCTTCATTGAAAAGAACAGTGATTTTCTTTCAAAAATAAGGACATTTCAAAGTGACCCCAAACTTTTGAATGGTAGTGTATATGCAATGTACCTTATTTTAATTGTTAATACAGCATGTAATATGTGTTATGCACAGAGGTAGGAGTTATTGTTCTTAAGTATAGTATAACTTATAGTAGGGGAGAGCAGGGAGACTTGGGACAAGTTTTCAGCTTTTGTAGATTGTGTGAAATTCTTTGCAGGTAGTGTCACACTCATATTGCATTAGAGTATTTGCTATGCCCTTTTACCACAACATTAGTTTCTCAGCTTGTGACATAGCCTTCAGGCTTCACTTTTTTTGCCCACCAATTCAAGGACAGCAGAGACACATGGAGCCTATGGCAGGGGATTCAGACCTTCATGGATTACAAACTGGCATGGTGGTGTAGTGGTTAGCACTGTTGCTTCACAGCAGGAAGGTTCTGGGTTTGAGCCCAGTGGCCAACAGGGGCCTTATTGTGTGGAATTTGCATGTTCTCTCTGTGTCTGCCTGGGTTTTTTCTGGGTGCTCTGGTTTCCCCCATAATCCTCCAAAGACTAAATGGCTACTCTAAATTGCCCATAGGTATGAATGTGTGTATCACTGGTTGTTTCCCAAGCAGGAAGGGTGTCTGGTGTAAAACTATGCTCCAATCAATATGACATGTGGATCAAAAGGGTCCACACAGACCCTGACCTGGCAACAGTGCTGGACAAGGAGGAAGAAGAAGATGGATTACAAACCACCACCACCACCACAGGCCTGCGATAATACGGTAACATCCCCCTGCGAAATGAACTGAACAGCTTCTTTGCATGTTTTGAAGCACTAAATAACATGTTTGCACAGAAGACACCCCACACACACACACACACACAAAGACCAGGTTCTGAGTTTTTCCTCAGCTAGCATGAAGAAAGTGCTCAGCAGAATCAATGTCCGCAAGGCAGCAGGTCCCTGGTCAGGTGCTGAAAGACTATGCAGAGCAGCTGAAGGATTTTACACACCTCCTTGAGTCAGGCTGTTGTCCCCAGGTGCTTCAAAATCACCACCATTGTACCTGTGCCAAAGAAGTCATCTCCATCCTGCTTCAATGACTATCGCCCAGTTGTACTGACCCCCACGATCATGAAGTTCTTTGACAGGCCAGTCACGCAAGGTATTAAATCCATCCTTCCTCTCACCTTGGACCCCTTTCAGTGGTCAACTGGTCCACTAATGATGCAACTTCCTCTACCCTCCACATTGCCCTCACCCATGTGGACACAACAGAATCACATGCAAGAATGCTGTTCATAGACTTTGATTGATTGATTGATTGATTGATTGATTGATTGATTGATTGATTTTTTGGATTCACAGACATACAAAAATAAAAATAAATAAATAAATTAAAAAATCCAAAGGATGACATGCTAAAGTGACAACACTTATTTCCAACATGGTCCTTGATGTTAGGACATACAAAAAAAAAAAAAAAACACATAACACAAGCTTGACAGACAGATCAGACAAGTAAAAAAATCATAAAAACAAATAAATATCACAACTCTGCTAAGTACAATCTCAACTATTTTATCATGGATCAGTTACTCTGTTCCATAGAAAGATTTTTACCTGACTTCTAAAAGCCCTTCTAATGTTTAAAACTTTAATGGAAAGAGGCAGGCTATTCCAAGCCATAACAACAGTATAGTAAAATGTGTTTTTAGCTGCGTTATTGACTCTGGGCACTATACAAGAGCAAATACTTGCCCCAGTGTAATGATCATGCTGTGTATGTACCATTTCTATATGAGAGTGTAGGTAATTGGGAGCATGTCCATGAATAACATTAAACATGTGATTTAGCTTCAGCTGCTCAACAGATATACTGGCAGCAATCCTACCCTTTTAAATTCAGTGCTACCAATGTGAGTACGAGGGGATGCATTTAATAGATACTGTATAACGTTATTTTGCATCACCTGCATTTTATATTTAAGTTTAGCTGATAAACAAGAATACCAAGCAGAACATGCATAATCAAAATGGCACTGAATCAATGACAAAAGGAGCTTCTTGACAGAGAAAGCAAAATTCTTTGTCCTACGAAACAAAAATTTTAGTTTACTGGCACTCTTGGATAATGTTTTGGTAGCTATAGATAGTTTTCACATGACGTCACAGAGTCGGGGATTCCCTGGTGGCGGCCATCTTGGAGGGCTAGCTTACCATACGGGTCACTGAGCACACATTGTAGTGCACGAGTTACATTCATTTATATATTATTTACATTTATAGTTACATTACTACTATTTAAAGCTAGGAATGGTGCACACCTGTTGTATTCACGGCTGTCGTAATAGGTCAGATGATGAAGTCAAGCGGCGCTTTTATGGAATTCCCACTGTACGGGAGCACGAAGGCGAGCAAACAAAGAAACTCAGCATACAAAGGAGAAATCTATGGCTTGCGAGAATCAACCGCAAGGATTATCAGCCTTCCAAACACAGCAAAGTCTGCTCCGATCATTTTATAAGTGGTAAGTTGTTTAAATAAACAATCAATTGTGTTTAAGTTTGTTTTTGGAAACCAAAACATCATGTAAACAATCTCTGGAGAATGCCTAACTGGAACCGCTGAGTGTACGTTTACATTGTAATGTACACTTTTAATATCGCTCGTTTGTCACGTTTCTATTTGAAACTTGTCACTTCACTCACGCAAGGGTCATTTTTGAAAAACATTTTAGGTCTATTCTGTATGATTTAATTTGTATTTGGGATGCAAACAGCGCGCCTTTTGGCGGATGCCGCCTGAATTGCGCAGATCCGGGGGTTTTTTTTAGGGGGGGCGTTGGAGTGTCTGATTATAATTTCAAAGTAAATTCTGTATTAAAATTACTAAATAAGCAAATCCGTTACAGTCCATGAAACAGGAAGTATAAGGATAAGAAAAAAACAGTTTAAATCGGGAAGCTGCGCACATTTGTGCAGCCCGAGCGGTGTGTAGGACTGCGCAAATGTGCGCAGCTTCCCGATTTAAACTGTTTTTTTCTCATCCTTATACTTCCTGTTTCATGGACTGTAATGGATTTGCTTATTTAGTAATTTTAATACAAAATTTACTTTGAAATTACAATCAGACACTCCCAACACCCCCCCTAAAAAACCCCCCAGATCTGCGCGATTCAGGCGGCATCCGCCAAAAGGCGCGCTGTGAATATATAAAGTTGTATATATCAGACAGCCTTTAAAGTTTGATGAAGTCAGTTTCAGGCTTTGGAGCAGGCTTTGGCAGTTTCAGGCTTTGGCAGCCCTGCATAGTCACTTGAAAATGCATCTTTGTCCACTTCGTAGGGGTCAATTCCCCCAATCAAGGCCAGTTTGGCTGCATACCGTTGCCGTGAGATGTCGTCTAATGTATCTATATACTTCTGTTTGCTTGATTTTGCTGACATTGATCTTTATTTTAGAAAACTGACTATATAACTTCATAAATTCGTCCGAGATAACGTAGCCGGTAGTGGCGATGGTCCGTTTTGTTTGCCCTCCAAGATGGCAGCTGGGGGGCGTTCCCCGGAATGTCGTGACGTCAGTGAAAACTATCTATAGAGCCACAAGTTAGTGACTGCTCTAATGTTAACCCCAGGCAACATTAACATTAACCCCAGGTAACAAGGCAATCATGCACCATCACACTAAGCACAGCGGCCTCCAAAGGTGTGTGCTCAGTCCCCTGCTGTTCACCTTCCTGACCCATGACTGTGTTCCAACATACAGCTCAAACCACTTTTTCAAATTTGCTGATGACACGACTGTAGTGGGTCTCATCAGCAACAATGATGAAGCAAATTATAGACGTGAGGTGACAATCTCTCTCTAAACATGGAACATACAAAAGAGATTATCAACTTCTGGAAGGCCCACACCCAGCACCCCCCACTAACCATCAATGGAATTGCTGTGGAATGGGTGAGCAGCACCAAATTCCCGGGGGTGCACATCACAGAGAACCTGTCCTGGGAGAACAACACTGCATGACTGGCCAAGAAAGCCCAGCAGTGTCTATTTCCTCCAGAAGCTGAAGAGAGCCAGAGCCCCAACACCCATCAGGCACACTTTCTACTGCGGCACCATTGAGAGCATTCTGACCAGCTGCATCACTGTGTGGTTTGGGAGTTGCACAGCTGCCAATCATAAGACTCTACAGTGCATACTGAATGCAGCTGAGAAGATCACTGGTGCCTCTCTATCCTGTCTATATCTGCCTCCTGGAGTTCGACAACACCCGCCTAGCTTGCAAAACTATCAGCATTGTGAGTGACTCCACCCACTCTTCACACACCTTCTTAAGTCCCCTGCCTTCTGGAAAAAGGTACCAGAGCCTCCAAGCTAGTTCCACCAGACTGACAAACGACTTTATACATCAGATTGTCAGGATGCTGAACTCACTCTCAGTCTGTTACTATAATACCCTGTCCACACTAGGGATTTTGTACCGATACGAAACTACTTTCGTACCGCAACACCTGTCCACACTAGCAACTATACCGGTACTGTAGCGGTATAACTGTATCGGTACGAAACCCACAAATGTATGGGTTTCGTACCGGTACAGTATTGGTACTGTAGTGCTTCGCTGTAGTGTGGACAGATGAAGCGGCTCTGTATCGATACAAATATAATGCGCATGCGCAAAGTCACACACCTCAATCGATGTCTTCGCTGAATAAAATAGTGAAGAACGGAGATTCGTTTGTTTCTTTCTCAACTGCCTCGCGCGTTTTATACGATTCGACTGAAAAAATGACCACCAGAAATACAGACTGTATATTGACAACAAAAAGCACACACACGTTGTTTCATCCGGCATATTCTCGGAAGGAAGTTACTCGGTAACCACGGAAACATTTCGCGCACGCGCATTTCAACTACCGTGAAAGAAAACCGCAAACATTTCTCGCTAGTGTGGACAGATGCACTAAACTGTACCGGTATACTTTGTATCCAGGGGTTAAATTGGGCCGGGGCTGTCCGGGGCTGAGCCCCGGCACATAAGCTCAGAGCGGATGGCATATGATCACGCACACATCAAAAGCAACAAACCCTTTTCACGATTTTCAGTTCTGAATAATTAAATATCGTTTTATTAATCAATAAACCCATGACTTTTATGAGATAGATCATAGTTTTCCTGATAACAAGACGACCTGTCAAAGCTATTTAGAACAGAACTTGTGATCAGAGGGCGGCACGGTGGTGTAGTGGTTAGCGCTGTCGCCTCACAGCAAGAAGGTCCTGGGTTCGAGCCCTGGGGCTGGCGAGGGCCTTTCTGTGTGGAGTTTGCATGTTCTCCCCGTGTCCGCGTGGGTTTCCTCCGGGTGCTCCGGTTTCCCCCACAGTCCAAAGACATGCAGGTTAGGTTAACTGGTGACTCTAAATTGACCGTAGGTGTGAATGTGAGTGTGAATGGTTGTCTGTGTCTATGTGTCAGCCCTGTGATGACCTGGCGACTTGTCCAGGGTGTACCCCGCCTTTCGCCCGTAGTCAGCTGGGATAGGCTCCAGCTTGCCTGCGACCCTGTAGAACAGGATAAAGCAGCTAGAGATAATGAGATGAGATGAGACTTGCGATCAGAGATTCTGGTTTCTGGAACACTGCGTGGGTTGCCAATTCCGCTTTTTATAAGCGACTTTGGGGTTTCTTTTTTTGTGAGCTCGCTTTAAAAAAAAAAAAATCAGAAGTCGTGGTTTGCGGGTTTTTGGGCTTGTGTTTCAGCGTTGTGACTTGTTTATAATTTTCTCCGTACACCGTCTCCCCTTTTACCTGCATACGATCCTATTATTAGTGTAATTATTATTGTTATTATTATGTATTCAATTATTTATTTGGCATGTGGTGCTTTTTGTATTGTCTAGAACATACATAAGATGAGCATATTATAGCAGCAAAATAGAAGCACAATCATTTGAATGCAGCAAAAGTTTTGCTGCATTCAAATGATTGTGCTTCTATTTTGCTGCTATAATATGCTCATCTTATGTATGTTCTAGACCAGGGCTTTTCAAAGTGTGGGGCGCGCCCCCCCTGGGGGGCGCCAGAGTTCTTCAGGGGGGGGCGCAACATGAGGAGCCTTTACCAGAGACAAAATGGATCGATTTTTAGTACCTAAAGCTACAGTGAGTGAGGAGACAGAGTTTGGGCCAAGCAAAAAAACCCAAAGCCTCCAGGATGTTGCGATTTGCAACTTCAGCGCAAATTCAACCAATCCCCGCGAATTCAGGGCGGTGTTACAATTATATCCAATCACCGCAACTTTCCCGCAAATTTGACCAATCGTTGGCGTCGTCTTGAGGTGACGTCGACAAACTACCTTCCACCTTACTTCCGTGTATACGTTCAAGAGAAGCAGCATGCGCGCAGTGTTGCCAGATTGGTTTTAAGTGCATTTTGGCGGGTTTTGAACATATTTTGGGCAAGGCAAGGCAAGTTTATTTATATAGCACATTTCATACACAATGGCAGTTCAATGTGCTTTACAGAAGTAAAAACAAAAACAGTAAACAATAGAGAAATAAAATTACATAAAATAATTTTATTTTTATTCTAAAACAATTAAATTAAAAGAATTAAAAGAAAATAATAAGAATTAAACAATAGTAGAAATAAAACAATAAAATAAAGTAGAAATAGGAGGAGAAAAAAAGAAACCAGCAGAATAGAATAAAGAATAAAATAGAATAAAGTTAAAATTAAAGTAAATTTAAAACATGCAGAGAAAGTCTCATCTCATCTCATTATCTCTAGCCGCTTTATCCTTCTACAGGGTCGCAGGCAAGCTGGAGCCTATCCCAGCTGACTACGGGCGAAAGGCGGGGTACACCCTGGACAAGTCGCCAGGTCATCACAGGGCTGACACATAGACACAGACAACCATTCACACTCACATTCACACCTACGGTCAATTTAGAGTCACCAGTTAACCTAACCTGCATGTCTTTGGACTGTGGGGGAAACCGGAGCACCCGGAGGAAACCCACGCGGACACGGGGAGAACATGCAAACTCCACACAGAAAGGCCCTCGCCGGACCCGGGGTTCGAACCCAGGACCTTCTTGCTGTGAGGCGACAGCGCTAACCACTACACCACCGTGCCGCCCTAACATGCAGAGAAAGTAAAAATTATAAAAAAAAAGAAGACAATATTAATTATTTAACAGAAAGCATCTGAAAACAGCTTGGTCTTTAACCTAGATTTAAAACTGCCAACAGCAGGAGCATTTTTGATGTCCTCTGGCAGTTGGTTCCATAGCTGTACTGCATAAGGTTTGGGCTGGAAAACGTCAGCAATATCTGGCAACATTGCATGATGTGCGAGTCAGTGTTTATGTAGGCTTAAATTCTGTTACTGAAAGTGTGTGATGTTTACAGTGAAGCACTGTGTGCACTTTTTTTTTTTTACTTAATACAAGAAAGTAATGGATGCCAACATTTTTGCCAAAATGGTATTTTATTTTCCATTGTTTAGGCAGCTTCAACATCATACTGTGAGATTCTGTTCAAATGTTTTTTTCCTTCTATGAAGCCTGAGCCATTTATTTTATTAGTTTATGATTATTGTTTAATTTAGTCTTCAGGAGAGACTGCCTGCACACAGTACTAGTATTAATAGTTTTTTTTCTTACATGAAAGCTGAGGCATTTATATTATATTTTAAGGTAACTTCATGTTGTGCTGTGAGGTTCTCTGCACTTTAACTTTTGAACCAACAGGTGCATTTGGATAAGTAAAGCCTATTTTTCTGCATTTTTGTAGTCCTGGTAATCTTTTATATTGGTAAAGTTGTTTATAGGACCATTTCTCAGTGTCTTTGTTTTTTAATCAATAGTTTTTCAGTAATAACTTAATATTTAACATATCACTCAATTTTAATCACAAAAAGAGAAAAATCGCAACAATTTCTCGTAACTTTCACTTCCTCCCGCAATGTAATCGCAACAAAAACCTAAAAAACACCACAACTTTCATCGCAATTTTTTTGGAAACCCCCGCAACATCAGACATTTTAGCCCACAACAATCACAAAAAAGGCCCGCGGAATCCTGGGGGACTGGAAAAAGAAGGAAGTATGACCACGATTATTTAAAGTTTGGATTTTCATGGACTGGATCTGAAGATGCTCCACTGCCACAGTGTGTTGTCTGCCAAGAGGTGCTAGCTAACGATGCTATGAGATGTTTAAAATGTGTAAAACAAGATGTTTTAAAAAGCACAGATGTTTGAAATGTGAAAAAGAAAAAAAGAAAAATGTGTACAACAACCATTTTTTAAAAATACGAATGGAACATTAAGTATAGCAACAACAAAAATTTGGGGGGGGGGGGGGGGGGCACTGTTGTTTATTTGCTCTCCGAGGGGGGGCTGACTCTCCCACACTTTGAAAACCCCTGTTCTAGACAATACAAAAAGCACCACATGCCAAATAAATAATTGAATACATAATAATAACAATAATAATAAATGCTTCCAATGTTATAGTGTTGTTTGTATTTGGTTGCATTCACTGCATGAATATATTTGATTGACAATTTGACTGACAGTGTTTTGGCATATTTAACATTTATCCTCCAAAATAAATCAACTGTTTTGGTTTAAGATTGTGCAAGCCTTCAAATTTTCTCACTGAACATTTCTCCTTCACATTTTTCACCTGTAGGCATGTGACAAGATTTAACATGATATTGCTCAACCTACCTCTGTAAAGTCAGCTAACAACTTATTAAAATGCACCAGAATTCAGTAAATAACATGTATGATAATAAAAAACTTCTGGGGGAGGACCCCCAGACCCCCCACTAATCATTTCCTTCAAACCAATGTACAACAACCTGTACAATCTGTTACATTGGCCAACCAATCTACATTCAAACTGCCATAATGTGTAGGGGGGCACTACAAGACACACATAGGCCTACAACACACAGATAAGGTGTATATCTCTGTGCAATATGATATGGTTATCAAATTAGAGGGTTATTTTCCAAAAAGTATATTGGGGCAGGGCGGCGGGGGCGGGGGCAGGGGCGGGTACGAGGCAGAGCCCCCCCACATAACCAATCCCAATTTAACCCCTGTTTGTATCGATACAGTTATACCATTTTCGTACCGGTATAAGTGTGAACACAGCAAAATTCACCTGTAGTATTGTAAAATAATAAGGCACTTGTCACTTTACTACATCCCCCCTCACCCCACCAACATCTGCTCACTACTCATCCTGTAAATGGATCATTATTTGCATTTCACAGATACTCCCATATCCTAAGCCATTTTGCACTATTACCATTTGCAAAACTACTATTTGCACAATTTCTGCTTGTGTGGATTTGTATGTGTGGGCTTTTTTTTAATGAGTGCTTGTTTTGTGTATTTATGTTGACACCAAGGGTTTGGGAGAAACTATATTTCAATCCTGTCTATGTCCTGTACATATGGCAGAATTGACAATAAAGTTGACTTGACTCGACTTGAATAGAAAACTAGACTGTCAATGACTGCGTAGCTCACGTAGAAGGAATGATCTAAAGTGGGCCACCTTGCACAAAAAATGTTGCGAGCTATATACATGATATACAAGCGACATACTGTACAAGCTATATACACCCTAGAAATACTGACCTATTTGCCAGAAAGAATCCAAAACAGCGAGGAATTGACTGAGAAGAAGCAATTTTTGTTCAACTGCTCATTAAAGCTTAATTAATCCATAACTTCATTAATAATTGTAATTAAGCAAATCTGTCTAGAAGTTATATGCACCCTAGGTACCCCTACCTTCATGATAGAAAGAATCAAAATTGATGAAGAATTGAGGGAAAAGAAGCAATTTGTGTGCAAACTGCTTGTTAGGGCTTAATTACTCCATATCTTCATTATTAGGGCAGCACAGTTGTGCAGTGGTTAGCATGGTTGCCTCACAGCAAGAAGGTTCTGGGTTCGAACCCAGCAGCCGGCAAGGGATTTTCTGTGTGGAGTTTGCATGTTCTCCCCGTGTCTGCGTGGGTTTCCTCCGGGTGCTCCGGTTTTCCCCACAGTCCAAAGACATGCAGGTCAGATTAATATGGGACGGCCTTGGCTGAGGTGCCCTTGAGCGAGGCGCCTGACTCCCAAATGCTCCCCGGGTGCTGTTAGCATGGCTGCCCACTGCTCTGGGTATGTGTGTGTGCATTCACTGCTTCAGATGGGTTAAATGCAGAGATGAAATTTCACAAGTGTGTGATGAATAAAGTTGTGCTTTCTTTCTTTCTTATTAATTGCAATTATGCAAATTTCGGTAGACCTTCCTGCCAAAAAGAATAAAAATCGGTGAAGAACTGAGAGAGAAGCGATTTTTGTGAAATGTTAATGATACCGGATGGACGACGGACAACACATGATGGGATAAACTCAATGCCTGTCAGCCAGATGAGCTAATAATAAGGCACTTGTCACTTTACTACACTCCCCCCAACATCTGCTCACAACTAATCCTGTAAATGGACCATTATTTGCACATTGCACATACTAACATATCCTAAGCCATTTTGCACTATTACCATTTACACAACTACCATTGGGGCGGTATGCTGATGTAGTGGTTAGCACTGTTGCCTCACAGCAAGAAGGTCCAGGTTTGAGCCCCGTGGCCGGCGAGGGCCTTTCTGTGCGGAGTTTGCATGTTCTCCCCGTGTCCGCGTGGGTTTCCTCTGGGTGCTCCGGTTTCCCCCACAGTCCAAAGACATGTAGGTTAGGTTAACTGGTGACTCTAAATTGACCGTAGGTGTGAGTATGAATGATTGTCTGTGTCTATGTGTCAGCCCTGTGATGACCTGGCGACTTGTCCAGGGTGTACCCCGCCTTTCGCCCGTAGTCAGCTGGGATAGGCTCCAGCTTGCCTGCGACCCTGTAGAACAGGATAAAGTGGCTAGAGATAATGAGACAAGACAACTACCATTTGCACTATTTCTGCTTGTGTGGATTTGTATGTATGGGCTTTTTTTTAATTAATGTTTGTTTTGTGTATTTATGTTTACGTCAAGGGTCTGGGAGAAACTATATATTTCAATCCCATCTATGTCCTGTACATATGGCAGAATTGACAATAAAGTTGACTTGACTCGACTTGAATATAAAAAAAAGTAAAAACTGACCACCAGGGGGCTTGCATGTGCTCAAATCAGTACACAGAAATAAATCACAGGTTTTAAGAATTGTGTGACCTTATTATCAGAATTGGTGTGTATCTTGTTAGAGATTCCACTGATGTGTAACAGTTGAGTGACTTACTGTAAAACAAAATGGACAACCGTACTTGTAATATGATGTCTCTGTGACCAACAGATATTGTCTAATGAGACAAAATCTTAGCTGTAACAGACTCCATTCTGTAATATATATCAAGTGAACTAGATCAGAAGCCTGTCTCTTCGACAACGGTTTGTTTATTTAATAGGTTTCCCCCACCTAGGGATGGAGAATGTATTTTAATTTTTTGACAGATATTTTTTTAAATACTGAAGCAACCCTGAAAATATATACAGATCCATAAAGCCGGTTCTTGCTCAGGTTCTTACCCCCAGGAGCTTGTTGAGTATTGATCCGCACATAAATAATTGAGTAGCAAAGAAAAAGCTCGATATTGTTGTATGGTCAGTGCAGAATACAGGATCACTGTTCAGGGCCAGCAAGAGCTTTCCACTGATGATACATATCAGATAGCAATTACTTTTGGTTCTATTGGGAAGAGTTAAGCACAAGCTCTGGAATTCGCATTTTGGAAAAATCAGGAGGTGGAACACAGGCCAATTTCGAAGGTTTTTAATGCATTTCCCAAATCCGCTCGTGAAGAAGGAGGGACCTGACTGTTATGAGATGAGGGCAGCACCTGTGTGAGATGGAAAGAAAGAAAGCTGAAATGGTAACCAGGCTACCCTTTGTCCCACATACCATTTTACTCGGTCTACTTTTAAAATCCTCCATCCTTACGTGCACTGTATAATTAAGTGAGGGTTTAAAATGTATTCATTTACACCTTCTCCCACATCCAGCCCACACCTTTATTGTTTCACAAAACAAAAACGTGAGTGTAAGTTAATCTCGTCGACTTCCTGTTTCCCAGAACTCGACTCCGGCCCTCTCCTACAGGGACTTATTAAAATCCATATTTCACTCTCTAAGCACATAAAAGATTTACACATGCAGAAACACCTGGTATTCCTGCAGGTCATTATGGGTTATTTGGTTAAGCCTGACTGCTGTTACTGGCCAGTTAACATGTGGTCAGTCGTTATGTCTGTGTGTATAGGTGGGCACGTGAACACTACTGCCAGGAAAAAGTAAAGAATTACAGCAGAATGAACCAAACACTCAAAAAATAATGTAGCAGAACTGAAGAAAAAAAATCAGCAAATCTAGTTTGGGTATGTGTGTGTACAGTAAGTGTGGGTATATTTGTGTCTAGTTCAATTTTTTTTTCTTTAAAGTACTGATGGATGTCTTTTCTCTTTACTTAGTTGAGTGGTTCTTGAGATAATATGGATGACTACAGTTGTGTAGAATAGGGCTATTTACTGTATTTTTATTATTTACTGCTTGATCTCAGATGCATTAAGAAAGCAAGAAATTACACTAATTAACTTTTGACGAGGCACCTGTTAATTGAAAAGCATTCCAGGTGACTACCTCATGAAGCTGGTTAAGATAATGACAATAGTGTGTAAAGCGTCATCAAAGGAAACACTGGATACTTTGAAGAATCTACAATATGAAACATACATATCTGTTATTTCCCAGCTGGGAGGTCCGTATCATGAAATACCGTGACCGAGGTCTTGAAAGTACTGACTGAGACCCTCTGGGCCGAGGTCAATATTCAAGGCTGAGGTCACGGTATTTCACCATACGGACCGACCTTAAGCTGGTAAATAATATATATATATATATATATATATATATATATATATATATATTTTTTTTTTTACCAAATTCTAACAGAAAACAAGAGCGCCCGAAAGGGAAAACCAAGCCAAGCTGCCATTTTGAATCCTCATTCATGGCTGTAATGCAAATTGCTTCCTCCTCGGTATACAAGTGCACATCCATGGCAGGAAAAAAACCCTACATTTTGCCACCTATGTCATCCCCTATTTATACAAAATTGAGTCATTCAGGATTCAGCCATGTTTATTGCTTGGCATTAGCGAAAGAAAGAAAGAAAGAAAGAAAGAAAGAAAGAAAGAAAGAAAGAAAGAAAGAACAACTTTATTCATCACACATTTGTGACATTTCCTCTCTGCATGTTACAGGTTTTTAGCTTTCTCCTGAAATGTTTTATTTTATTTCTTCTTTCTCAGGGTAGTAAAACTCACTTTCGCTGTGAAGACTGTCATTATGGCTATCCATGATGTAAAATTAATGCTATTATGCTGAGAAATGCTGGCAAAAATTTATAAGATTTTTGATAAAAATCTTATAAATAAATCTTATAAAAAATATAAATGTTGACAAAAATTGCTACTATGTTTGTTGTTGTGAACAAGCAACTCGCGAGAGGTCCGTAACTGGGGTCCGTACGGACCCGCTCGCCAGCCAATCAGAGCGCAGGGTTTGATGGAAACCGGACCGCGAAAAAAAAAAAGTCTTTTATTTTTTAAACATTTTTGTTGACTGCATAATCCCATACATGTTCCATATGTTATTTCATAGTTTTGATGCCTTTAGTATTCTTCTATTATATATCATATATTCATATATATTCCACGAAATCGAGTTGTATGTGAGCTGATAGTCGACAAGGCATGTAATGCTGAGTTGGCAATAAGTCATGTATGATGAGATTGAGTGGAATAACTCTTTTATTCTATCCACATTCACTGGATTTTAAGAAACAGCTTTTTTATTTTTATTTTTTGCAAATTCGATAAATAACTTTATTGACAATCATTTTCGCTTACAGTGTAAACAAACTGGAGAAATGATGGTAGCAATTTGTGAAAAATGTGATAATTCTTGAAAAAAAGAGATGTTCTTACCATCAAATACTTTCATTCTATATTGTGTTGCTTTTTTGTATTTTTGCGGGTTTTGTTTTAGAGTTCTTATTTCGTCCTCAGTTGGTTCAGCAACACGCTCTGCCATTTTGTTTTTCTCTGCTCACAGTATATGAGCTGAGAGCCAAGTAGTAGAGTAGCCAATCAGAGCATGCGATTGCTCATATCCAGTGAATGTGGATAGACAAAAAATAAACAAAATAAAAATTATATTTTTATATATATATATATATATATATATATATATATATACACACACACACACACATTATATATATATTTATTTTATATACACACACAGGGTGTTTCAAAAATTTGATATAATTTCACAATCTAATAACTTTGCCAATTCTTGTTCAGTTGACCTCAAATTTTAAGAGCATGCGTGGAAACAGGTCAAAATTTTATGTTTAATGTTTTTTTGTTTTAATGTTTTTAGGGATAGAAATGCCATTCACTGGAACAGAAAAGGCGTTGTGTGTTAGAGTACACTCGAATACAGTTGAACAAGACTGTGCAGCGTGGATTTATGAGAGAATTCTCTAAAATTGCACCAACTGCAATGCAGATTTGGACATGACACAAAAAGTTCAAAGAGGAAGGCTGCCTGTGCAGGGAAAAAGGATCTGGACGACCACCAGCATTGGAAGGGATGGTCGAGTGGGTTCGCGAATATTGAAAATTTGTGAAATTGTTCATGGAATCCACATACCATTGAATTTCTCATTCAAAAATTGAGGAATAAATCTTATATTGCTCAACATTAAGCTTGTTCAGTTTCATTTGCCTAGACTATGTAGTTTCTGGGATATTTACATCTCAAATATCAAATTTTTGAAACACCCTGTGTGTGTGTGTGTGTGTGTGTGTGTGTGAGAGATATACACACACACACACATATATATATATAAAATGTGTGTGTGTGTGTGTGTATGTATGTGTGTGTGTATATAAAACACACACACACACACACACACACACAGCGGTGCTTGAAAGTTTGTGAACCCTTTAGAATTTTCTATATGTCTGCATAAATATGACCTAAAACATCATCAGATTTTCACACAAGTCCTAAAAGTAGATAAAGAGAACCCAGTTAAACAAATGAGACAAAAATATTATACTTGGTCATTTATTTATTGAAGAAAATGACCCAATATTACGTGTGTGAATGGCAAAAGTATGTGAACCTCTAGGATTAGCAGCTAATTTGAAGGTGAAATTAGAGTCAGGTGTTTTCAATCAATGGGATGACAATCAGGTGTGAGTGGACACCCTGTTTTATTTAAAGAACAGGGATCTATCAAAGTTTGATCTTCACAACACGTTTCTAGAAGCATATCATGGCATGAACAAAGGAGATTTCTGAGGACCTCAAGAAAAAGCGTTGTTGATGCTCATCAGGCTGGAAAAGGCTACAAAACCATCTCTCAAGAGTTTGGACTCTACCAATCCACCGTCAGACAGATTGTGTACAAATGGAGGAAATTCAAGACCATTGTTACCCTCCCCAGAAGTGGTCAACCAACAAAAATCACTCCAAGAGCAAGGCGTGTAATAGTCGGCGAGGTCACAAAGGACCCCAGGGGAACTTCTAAGCAACTGAAGGCCCCTCTCACATTGGTTAATGTTCATGGGTCCACCATCAGGAGAACGCTGAACAACAATGGTGTGCATGGCAGGGTTGCAAAGAGAAAGCCACTGCTCTCCAAAAAGAACATTGCTGCTCGTCTGCAGTTTGCTAAAGAGCATGTGGACAAGCCAGAAGGCTATTGGAAAAAATGCTTTGTGGACGGATGAGACCAAAATAGAATTTTAAAGCTAAAATGAGAAGCATTATGTTTGGAGAAAGGAAAAAAAATTGCATTCCAGCACAAGAACCTTATTCCATCTGTGAAACATAGTGGTGGTAGTATCATGGTTTGGGCCTGTTTTTCTGCATCTGGGCCAGGACAGCTTACCATCATTGATGGAAGTTAATGTTTTGGAATGGCCAAGTCAAAGTTCTGACCTTAATCCAATCAATGTTGTGGAAGGATCTGAAGCGAGCAGTTCATGTGAGGAAACCCACCAACATCCCAGAGTTGAAGCTGTTCTGTACAGAGGAATGGGCTAAAATTCCTCCAAGCCAGTGTGCAGGACTGATCAACAGTTACCAGAAATGTTTAGTTGCAGTTATTGCTGCACAAGGGGGTCACACCAGATACTGAAAGCAAAGGTTCACATACTTTTGCCACTCACAGGTATGTAATATTGGATTATTTTCCTCAATAAATAAATGACCAAGTATAATATTTTTGTCTCATTTGTTTAACTGGGTTCTCTTTATCTACTTTTAGGACTTGTATGAAAATCTGATGTCGTTTTAAGTCATATTTATGCAGAAATATAGAAAATTTTAAAGGGTTCACAAACTTTCAAGCACCACTATATGCAATATCACGTGGGACAACAATTGTTGTAACCAGGGGCGCCGCCAGAAATTTTGGGCCCCATGAAAGATTAGAATTTTGGGCCCCCCAACTTTGCCCACCCTCGTCACAATTGCACTATTGTCATTATTTGACTTTTGATAGCCCATGGACCTTGAGTTTGTGACTTTGTTATTACATTTTATGTATTAACCTACCAGGGACTAGATGAAAACTGGTCAGTGACTAATCCTGATGCATTTACAATCTCAAATGAAAATTCAAGATTTTGCCACATGCCTTCTTGTGCTAGGACAATTGGTAGTGAAATGTGTGATGTGACTGCTAATAAATCATAGAAAAAGTTTTCTACCCAGCATCAAAATACCTATGAAAATCCCATGGATTGTTATGTGTTAGGTAGAAAGCTGTGTGTACTGTTCTGCAAAAAGGGAATATGTTCAATTTGAAACCAATGGTTTAGAACGTGTGAACATTCCACGCACGTAACCACTTGACTGGTGTCCGTTATTAGCAACACTTTAATCTAGCAAACTGTATATGGCGCTCGCTCATTAAAAACTTCAATCCTAAAGCATTTATGGGTTGTACTGCTGCTTACCTCCTTCTCCAAAGGGGGGTTCAGTGGTTTGGTAGGGCGGAGGCCCCCCTGAGGCTGAATGTGCATATTTAGGGCACCCCATTAGTTATGAAACTGGTTATTAGCACTAGTTATTAGCACCAGCATAATGTAATATTTCATCTTGTTTATCACACAAGTCAGTTCAGTTATTAAAATGGAAAAAATGTCACTGTACAAACTGTAAAAGTGTTCTCTTGATAGGCTAATCCAACCACGTTCATACTGTTCATTTACCATTCGCTAATATTTTGAACACACATGTGAGCAATAGCTACCTTTCTTTGGGAAAAACTGAGTGACCAGTTGCCTGCCTCTCCGGTCCCTCTCAGCTTTCAGCTGCCTTTCTTTACATTTTTGACAGCCACGCTTCATATTTAGCGATCATAGACTGTACGCACTCCACTGCTGGCTGGCTGCTGCTGCACCGCGACACAGCAATCGCGCTTCTACCAGAACTGGACCGTACCATTTCGCAAAAGGGGGAGGGTTAAATGACAATATGTTGAAGAACTCAAGAAATAGACAACCTTGTTCAATTAGCTCATTTTACCAGATGGAATATTGCATTGTTGTTATTTCAAAAGTCTTATTAAAATCATTAAAAGCATATTATCAGCCCCTTAAAGGGCCCTATGGCAGTGCTGGGCCCCTAGAATTGTTCTAACCTTTCCCCCCCTGGCGGCGCCCATGGTTGTAACTAATCACAGCTGTGCTGATATTCAGTACAACAGCACGACCTTGAGTGTGATATTGCTTTTAGTATACAACATCTATATGAACAAGAAATTAATCTCAAATAAGTGACATTTTGGACACAATATGATGAAATCCTCTTTTTATTTTTGCTTCACTAGCTGAAATTGATCCTGAAAAAGCTAGCCAGCTATAAAGCGGGTATATCTCGCTCACAGTGGTTTGTACACTTCTGTTAAGGGTGCTTCTTCTTTTCATCTTCATTTGATGAGCTTTCAGATTTTAAGTCAAAAGTTACGGTATATTCATGAAAACTATCATTTGCCATGAAAGTATCATCCGATGATGTTGCTAACACTATACTATAGGACACAGATGAGTGGAGTGTTACACACACTGTGGGTGGTAAAAAGAGCAACTGGACTTGCTTGAAGATTCTTGAAGACAAGAAGCAAGTCCAGTTGCTCTTTACTACCCATAGTTTACTATGACCTGGATGACTGAGAATTTTCAGACATGTTACACACACTGACATGTCCCAGTGCCATTATGTGAAATATCAGCACTCTTGGAATGCCAGTCGATTTTATCATCAGATTAGTGGACCGGAACTAACTGATGTATAAATATACTCTACACAGAACATCCTGAAACTGTGAGACAGTAATGGTACCCACATCACCAGTGTACTATGATCCTCAGAAAGCTAACAGTAGGGTGCAAATATCTAGTGTTTGTAAATGTAGTGCAAATAATATAGTGCCAGAGTCATTTAATGGTATGCATTTGCTCTAGACTCTGAGACTAAACAAAACACTTCAAATGATCTTATTCATAGCTACTAATCCTTAATAGCTAAGCATTCAGCCATATTTGCTGTGTCTCCAGACCTTTTGAAGTCAGGAAGTTTATATAACTTTAGTTGAGTTGAATACATCTAGTTTATAGTGATCACGGTTTAGGAATTAAAACAATAGTTTTACCCCACAAACTTCTCTCAATTATTAAGGGAGACTAGTCCTCGTTTTCTTTCCATGGTCAGTTAGTCAAACAGAGGTTGACACACCAGGATGAATGTTGACAGAATCAGGTTAAAGTCCTGACACTCAGGCAAACATCCTGTCCAGCTCAACTAAACAAACCTCCAGCATTCCCTTTACTGTCAGCGAGCATGACCTGACCCCTGAGTCTGGCCTCAGTGCTGTCTCACTCGCTGTCCATCACACAATCTGTAAATTACCATGACTGGTACCAAGAAGACAGATTTACCTAAATTATTTAACATTATACCGACCAGGGATTCAATGGAATTCATAGGAATTTCGTCGAGACAAAAAATTTGATTAAATGATAATTATATTTTTGGCCCATGGTGAAACATCTGTGCTGAATAATTTGAACTGAAATGGAAGTGAATTAGAAGTGAATTAATCTAGCTGTAGAAATTCCACAATGCACCTCTGACTTGGCTTTCACAATCCTCCCCTGTTCTGCAAACCTTAATAGGAGAAACATCTGTCAAGCCTGTAATATAAAGCCACAAGTAACAGTTGGTGGACTGAGACTGAAAGGATAGCTTCTGTAAAAGCATGGCTGAGAAGTTCTCGAATCTCAACAATTAGATTCAAGACAATTCCAACATTCACTATGAATACACAATTTTTTTATAGTGTACACTGTTGAAATTAAAACTGAAAACAATGAGTATTAATAATTGTCAAGTTCTGTGCTTTTTGTGACCACAACTCTGCCCAAACTTGAAAAACTGCCTGATCAACCGTTGAAGGATGCAATGGACAACTCAATTCTTCTTATTCCTGGTTTTTTTTTATTTTCTTGAAGAGGGTTTTGGCTTCAGTGGACATAATCAAATGATGAAATTGGATAAGATTGAATAGGTTGATAACCTTCAAGGTAAAAAAAAAAGTATTTGTCTCAAAATGAATGAAAACATTTTCCCTCAAACAAAGTAAATTTTCAACAATGTTTAAATTAG
Source organism: Neoarius graeffei (assembly GCF_027579695.1). Lineage (NCBI taxonomy): Eukaryota > Metazoa > Chordata > Actinopteri > Siluriformes > Ariidae > Neoarius > Neoarius graeffei. The sequence goes on from NC_083573.1 coordinate 89,332,653, forward strand.
CATCACCAAAATTATCCAATTTAAACCGCATTTACTTGATAATTAAACAGTCATGATGAAGCATGACCTCATCGCATCTTCCACATTTTAAGTTTTTTTTTCCTACCAGTTGCATTTTGAGGTTGATCTGGAGTTGTGGTCATTCCATATTTCAAGGCTAACTGGGCTTTGTCCAAACATTTCCTACCATGCTTTCCCAGTGGGTGCACAGGTAAATATGGTCCCTCTAAAACACTTGCTGAGGGTTTGGGTTCCACCTCTATCTTGTGCGTGGTCCCCCCCGTTGGTTTGGAGTGCCTTGTGAGTGCTCATGAGAAATGAATTGAAATCTGACAACACCTCCCACTTGACCTCCTAGTTCTTCAACCCAAGGAGGTCAGACCAGTTGCATAATGTACTGGATTCACTTGTTCTATTTTCAATCTTGTTGCTGCTCTTCAACTGGAAGCAGGACAACTATCCGTCTGACATCCCTGTGAAGAACTGTTGCAGGTATTTTGGTTGATGGCGTCTTCAACTTTTGAGTGAGTTTCACAGTAGAGACTGGGTAACTGGGGAAGATTCTGACATGCACATCCCTTACAATTCCTTTCTTGTCAGTGTTGACATCAACGACTCTAGCAAGCCTGAACTGACCTCTTAGGGTGTTTTGGTCAGCCAGCCAGATGACATCTCCAACGGCCACATTCCTTTGTGCTGTGTGCCACTTGGACCTGATAAACAGGTTTGGTCCTGCTAACTGACTCCATTTCCTCCAGAACCGGTCAACTTCTGTTTGGATTGCTCTTAATCTCTTGTAAGAGTAGCCTTCAAAGTCAAAGATCCCTGGATCTCCACTGGACCCAGTTCTTCCAAGCAAAAGTGAATTTGGGCTGATGTATTCTACACAGTCCTCCCGGCTCTGAGTCCTGGCATCAATAGGTCTTTCGTTGGCAAGGTTAGAAGCCATATAAAGGAAGGTTTGAAAAACACCCCATGTGAAGACTCCATTACATCCCAGATTGTGCAAAGCCCGCTTCACAGTGCAGACAGCAGCTCCATTCCTGTGAGGCTAGTCTGCTGGATGGATTTTCCAGCTCCATTCTGTGTCATGTTTGGAGGCTTCATTTTCAAGCTTTGACTTTTCCAGTTGGTCCAGAAACATGTAGAGCTCTTTGAGGGCAGGTCTGGCTCCAACAAAGTTCTTTCCAGGATCCAACCACAGTTTCCATGGATGCCCTCTCAGTGCTGTGAACCATTGGTAGGCTAACAAGAAGCCTTCAGCTGACTGGTCACTGACAAGGTCTGTGTGCATAGCTCTGGATGCCATGCAGCAGAAGACAATTCCTCACAATTTGAGCTTCACCTTCTTTCTCACCTCATCCTTCACTTCATAAGGTCTAAATAAGTCCACTGTTGTGTACTCGAATGGATTGGCTGGTGTTATTCTTTCAGGTGGAACTTCACTCATGATCTACTGGCATCTTCTGGCCCTCGCTTTTCTGCATGTCACACCATTATCAACAATCTTTTGAGCTAGTCTCCAGCCTCTTACCACCCAGGCTTTCCTTCTCATCTGGAGTGTACCTGCAATTTCTTCATGATTTGTGTTGTGGGCTTCTTGAGCTAGAAGAGTAGATACCCATGATGTGCAAGGTAAGATCGGTACTGCAGTTTTTTCTTCATTAAAGATTTGGAACCTTCCTCCACAGAGCAAAAGTCCAGTGTTTTCATCCCTTACCACAGCAAGTCTGTTGAGTGTGGTGTCTGGAAAGGTTACCTCCTCCTGAGCTGCAAGGAAGAGGTCCCCGAGTGTGTCTTCACACTCCCTGACAGTAAGTGCAGCTTCTTTGGCTCTGGACCTGATCTTTTGGGCTGAAGGAAATCTCTCCCCCTTTGGCTTACTTGTGGCTTACTGGCCAGCACGTTTCTCCACTTTGTGGCAGCTCTCCACACCCAGGCAATGACTCTGGTCAGCTTGGTTAAACTACTGAATCTGCTGATGTCAAAGACTTTCCTCACTGCAGAACCAGCAGGTGGTCTCTGGACTTGGATTTGGTGTTCTTCTCCACTAGGGCCGCTTTGCAAGTCCTTGCTTTGGACAGTCTTGGCTGGAGCAGAGGTTGGAAACATTTTCACCTGTGCCCGGGTCAGTGCTGCTGTGAAACATTTCCTTTGGAGCTTGTTTATACCTTCTTTGGCCTGTGCAGCAATGTCTTTGGCTGACTTTGTTGGCCATTCTTCCACAGGTCGTTTCAGAAACTCTGGCCCATTTTTCCACACAGAGCCCTCTTTGAGGTCTTCTGGGGTTGCTCCTCTTGTTATGAGGTCAGCAATGTTTTGCTCACCTGGAATCCATCTCCAGTCTTCAATAGATGTGGTTTTCTGGATCTCTCCAACTCTGTTTGGGAAAAAGGTCTGGAACCCATAGCTCTCTGTTTGGATTGCTCCCAGCACAGTTTGACTGTCCAACAGATGGAGCCAACGTTCAACTTGCATTCGACTGTGCTTCTCAATGTATCTTCTGAGTCTTGCAGCATAGACAGCACCACAGACCTCAGCCTTCACTGGTTCTCCCTTTTGGTCAAGTGGTGAGAGCTTTGCTTTGGACTCGACCAGCCGGACCAGGATCCCTTGTTTGGTTTTCCATCTGAAGTATGCAACAGCTCCATAGCTCTGGTCACTTCCATCAGAGAATGTTACTGTATCCCCCAGGGTCCTCCAATCCTTTTGACTGGTGTGAGGCTTCTGTGGAAGGTTATTTGGTTGAGCCACATATATTCCTCAAACAGGTGGATGGCTGGTGGCACGGTGGTGTAGTGGTTAGTGCTGTCGCCTCACAGCAAGAAGGTCTGGGTTCGAGCCCCGTGGCCGGCGAGGGCCTTTCTGTGCGGAGTTTGCATGTTCTCCCCATGTCTGCGTGGGTTTCCTCCAGGTGCTCTGGTTTCCCCCACAGTCCAAAGACATGCAGGTTAGGTTAACTGGTGACTCTAAATTGACCGTAGGTGTGAGTGTGAATGTCTGTGTCTATGTGTCAGCCCTGTGATGACCTGGCAACTTGTTCAGGGTGTACCCCACCTTTCACCCGTAGTCAGCTGGGATAGGCTCCAGTTTGCCTGCGACCCTGTAGAAGGATAAAGTGGCTAGAGATAATGAGATGAGGTGGATGGCTTCTTCTCTCAGTCTTTCAGACAGAGATGTGTCTCATGTGAGAGTTTTGCCTCCAGCTTCTTGAAAAGCTTTTCTGACTAGAATGGCTCCCTTTTGTTTGGCAGGTGTTGCAAGATCTATTGGGTCATACAAGCTAGCTACTTGGCTAAGCAGTTGTCTCCTAGTCAGTGGGTTTGGATTTTTTTCTCTCACCTCTTCTCCAAGGAGATTTTGGCTAACTCAACTCTTTGAGAAATTGATTGAGGTCATGAGGTACAATTTGTCTGATTCGACCAGGTAACCAACTCTGAGGGCTTTGTTGTCTCCTTCTCTCATTTGATTGGGAAGAATGAAGACTTGATCTGAAGATGCTGGATCTTGTGCTGCATCCTTCTGTCTCCCACTTTGGCCTGACTGGACCCACGGCTTGAGGAAGAATCCACCTGCCTTTAGGATTTCTTCAACTGTTTTGGTGGTTCCGTCTAGCTTCTCCAGGTCATTGTGAGATGTCAGGATGTCATCTACATAAGAATCCTCTTCAAGGATCCTACGCTCCTCCTCCAGGTGAGTGAACATGGACAGTTTTGCTGTCTCTCTCATGGCCAGTTGAGCAATGCACCCTGCTGGTCGATCACCAATGTTGACTCTGGTGATGGCATATTCCTCAATTTCTCCATCTTCACTGTCTCTCCAGGTCTTCAAACCACATGGAATTATACATTTTCTTGATATTGCCTAGGGCAGCATGGACTCCTCTTCTGAACCTTAGTAGCACTGCTCGGATGGGATTGAGGACATCAGGCCCATTCAGAAGGAGGTCATTCATGCTAAGCCCTTTAAACTTCTGGCTGCTGTTCCATACCAGTCACACAGGTGTTGTAATGGAGTGTGGGTTTGGCACCACCAAGTGGCTGACATACCATACTGGGCCTTTCCAGTTGCCGATGGTCTCCTTAGTGACTTTCTTTTCTGTTTTCCTCTCTACCATCTCATGGACTTGAGTTGTGTATGCCACATGCCACTCTAGTTCTTTCTTGAGCAGTTTCTCTGTCCTCAGAAAGGTGGCCTCCACTGCATTTCTGTTGTTGGACAGGGAACTTGGATCTTCAACCCAAGGATATTTTGTGTCCCAGTGAGGCTTCTGACTGTGAGCATCCGCTTTCACATAGGTGAGGCCTTGCCTGATAATCTCCAGCTCTCTTTCCTCAGTCATATCTTTGCCTCCCAGCTGACAGTTACCACACCGGCATCCTCCACACATGGGTTCGCAGGCTGCTCCAATGCTGTCCCATTTCCACCAGTCTAAGAACCCTCTGCCAGCAACTGTGCCTTTTGGTTTCAGCTTTGAATTCTTGCATCTCAGCAATTTCTCGATACTTCACTGCTGTGGTTCTCATTGATTGTGCAAAGTGAGTCTCAGAATTGTGCAGAGCCATGTCCACTACTTCACAGAGGTCTGGATGCGCTCCGTCAACAGTTTTCCTAAAGGGCCATCCCAAAGGACGAGGTATCCTACTACCTTTACTCTTTGTGGAGTGAGTCTTCCTTCATGGTGGCTGATGAGAAGCTCAACATGCTCTGGTCTGTGAAGGTCTTCCAGGTTGATGTCGGGGAAGAACTTCTTGAGCTGATGTGGTTTGATTACTCTCTGCACTTTTGCAATTTCATTCAAGCCATAGCAGAAGCTCATGAGCTCTCTCCATGCCCCTTCTTGACTCTCACCTTGAGTAAGTATCTTTTGGTCTTTACCTTCATGGCCATGCCTCCGACTCCATGGACAACAAGTGTGATCTTTTCACTCCGTAGCTTCAGTCTCCTGGAAGCTCTGTGAGTGATGTAGTTGGTATCTGATGCCAAGTCAATGAGTTCCAATTTTCTGTCCTGCATTGGCAGT